>NC_056728.1:416701166-416848666 GCF_019279795.1 Protopterus annectens | reverse complement strand
CAGCTAAAACTGTGTGTGCCTTCTATGACATTGTACACCTCCTTCAAGTATTGAGTGCCATGGACAATAGAGGCCCCATCTGTCCCTGTGTCTCTCAATTATGTGAAAAGGAATCACTACTATTCTTCAAACTTTCAGGTAGTATGCAATGCAGAGGGGATTATTATCTGTGTGTGTGTGTGTGTGTGTGTGTGTGTGTGTGTGTGTGTGTGTGTGTGTGTGTGTGTGTGTGTGTGTGTGTGTGTGTGTGTGTGTGTGTGTGTGTGTGTGTGTGTGTGTATACAGCAACCTGGCAGTTTCTATAATTCCTATATTTAGCCCACATGGCACTTCTATTGCCTATTATATTACAACAAGGTGACTTCCCACAGGATTGTCTGGTTAATATGTGGGGCTCACTATGCATGTTAAATATTTATTGATACACAAATTATGCATGCAACCACAAGCTACACCAAATAAATGTAATGTGTGTTGCAAGTGATGCTAGGTACCACTTGTGTCACTAGCTCATGACTCCTGTTCCCAGTCCTGAATGTGTGGCTAAAATACAATATAACTCCACACATGCTGAGGCATAGAATGTGACTGAATGAGTCTTTGGT
Source organism: Protopterus annectens (assembly GCF_019279795.1). Classification (NCBI taxonomy): domain Eukaryota; kingdom Metazoa; phylum Chordata; order Ceratodontiformes; family Protopteridae; genus Protopterus; species Protopterus annectens. The sequence continues at coordinate 416,848,061 of NC_056728.1, read as the reverse complement.
ATGCTGTTTCCACTGCCTGAACATATGTGGTGGGGCACGCCTTACACAGTCAGCTAACTGGTCAATGTCTGTGCCATTTTATACAACTTGATAATATTCCACAACTTGATAGTGTAGCCTCATGAAATAGTTGTAGTGTGACATTTCCCTGACATCACAGCAGCAGCAATATCTGGAGAGAGTGAGATGGAAAAGGATGATGCATCTGCCAGGGCAGTCCAGTCTTTAGCAGAAAGCCACATAGTACATAGCAGTGCTAGAAAAGCAATAACATCTAGTCAACAAGTATGGGCCATGATGATCACACAGTGACAGTGCAGCATCACACAGAACATAAATGGTGCATGCAGTGTTAGTGCCAGGCTATTCTTGGCAGTGCATGGTTTGCTAACAGTGCCCATCACAGATTACCGCATTTACTATATATGATGAAAGGTTTGGAGGGTCACAGGCATCATCATGTACACAGGTGACAGGGGACACAATAACACAAGGTCATAAACCAAACCGGATGGGGAACACATCACAGAAGCCATAGGTGTGGGCTTGTTGTCTGGAGCTATCGGAGGTGCCATAGACTACATCCTCTTGAGGTAGGCATGGGGTGCCGCTGAGTGACATTGCTCTTATGTCACTTTCCTAGTGATGGCAGAGAGGATCTAAGTCTTCCCATGGTTCACATGGGGTGCTGCTGTGTGATTTTGACTAGGATATTGTTCACCAAAGAGGGGTCTCACTGCTTGAAGTAGTTTGTCATTACCTTCTACAGCAAGGGGTGACTGGGCTTCTGATGGTTCTTGACACTATTGTTGAGTTTGCACCCTGCAAAGGTCCATGTACAGGACTACCCTAGGTACATACCCAACCCTCTATCTGGACAACAGTGCCAGCTTGCACGATGAAGCAGTTGCAATCTGTTCTACCATAGCCCTTATGAGACCAAGCAGTCTACACTGTATGAAATCCATGTCCACACAGAGCTCATGATAGTGCTAAATAACATTGTTCCAAATGCCATGCAACACACTTTTTAGCTTCTTGTCAGACTGTGTTAGAGTATCTGTGCCTGATTGATGTTCCTGTACACCAGCTAATGTATCACCAGTTCTTCCCACATGTCAAGGAGCAAATGTGAAGTGTGATGGCATTGATTACATCTCTGACAATGGCTCATGGTGAACATGCCAACATTAAAGAAATGTGCACATCTGCTGAAGCAGACTCAGGGGCAGCACGGATGAGACTGCCATTTATAGTAGGTCCCTCTTCCTCTGGAGAAGTTGTACATGCTGCCTGTAGAGTAAGTAGGTTCACCTGCACATTCACCCTATATGGAAGGTGCCTGACCACCCAGGAGTGTGGCAGAAAGTACCACTATATCCCCTGACTGTGATTTCTCTTTGTCTGTCTGTCTCAACAATATTGTCTGATGTCCCAGAGATGTTGCAACAGCTCCATCTCCTGCCTCAGCCTGCTGTAGACTATGATTATCACTGCTGATATTTCTGAATGATTAGCATACAAAATACCATAATGAACCACTGGCATATGCTACAAGAGTGCCCATATAGAAGGCAGGACAAGGGTGCTCATTCAACAACATGTAAACATTGCCTCCCCTGCCAGCATGATCTTGTTGAAGTCCTGTGGTGCCTATGATGGCAAAGGTGCATTGAGATAATGCAGCTACCCTATACTTGGAATGAGACAAACTAATTAAGCTCCAGAGTGGTGCAAAGCCAAACCTTAACAATTGTGTTAAAGCACCACTGCTAAAGTTGTTAAGACTGAGTGTAGTATCAGGCAGTAAAACCTGCCAGTACTGTCCAGCAAATGACAGCAGCAGAAAAAAAAGATTTGCTTCTGCCTGCTGTCCGTACCGGTAATGTGTCCCCAACTTCCTCAAACTTAGTTGCTAGAATAACAGGAAGTGTTAGTATCCATTTTCTGAAGGATACAAACATGAAACTCTATGTATGCCATTATTTAGTGACTTCAGTCCTCAGTGTGGTTTGACCAAAATTTACATATTTTATGAGGAACAGACCAAAAATATGAAGCAATAAACTGGATGCCCTGTGAAAATCTAGACAGTTGAGAGGTATGGAAGCAAGTGTAAATGTAACAGACTGAATACACTGCCTTTCTGACAGTGCTCACTAAGTGTTTTATGGCTTTGAAAGCCAGGAAAACACAGTGAATGTTTTTCTGTAATTAGTACATGGAGAAGATAAAGCGTCATGCACTGCAAATAATTATGATCGTGTCACCTCACTCTCAAGGTGAATTTCTTGGCATTCATGTCTTGAACACGATAAACAGGTTCTTATCAGCGACCCAATCATAATCCTATGTATCATCTTTGCATCTTATCTGTAGTTACAAAATAAGTTTACTCAGCACTTATTTTCCCTTTTCAACCTATTGTTCTAGGTTTAAATTAAGCTAAGAATTAAAACAATTAGCATGCACCAGGCTGAGTTTATATGAAAATAGGATGCATTAAAAAAAAAAAAAAAAAAAAATATATATATATATATATATATAGATATATATATATATATATATACACACACACACACATATATATATATATATATATATATATATATATATATATATATATATATATATATATATATATATATATATAAAATGCTGCGGTGGTGGTGCTGCGGTAGCGATGTCGCCTCACAGTAAGACGCTGTCCGGTTCGATTCTCAGCTAGAGTGTCTTCTGCGTGGAGACATGCGTGAATGGGCGTACCTTCATTGAAGGTTGTGCGTCAGGGCTGGTAACTTGGCACGTAAAAATCAACTGCCAATAATTAGTGGACCGGAGATCTGCTGTGGCGACCCCTAACCGGGAAAAGCCGAAAGACACCATATATATATATATATATATATATATATATATATATATATAAAATGAGTACACATTAATTAAGCTGCTGTATAGCATTAACAAGGCAGAAAAAGTCATTTATATTACTAGGAGGATCAAATACCACCTCTAAGTACACATTTTTTATATCCAGAAGCATTCTTAATGAGCATTGAAGAAGCAGTTCTAAATTCTTTGTCCACTCTCTTGGGGAACCCAGAATACAGAAAATAATTATTTGCAAATCCACAGTGGTCTCTTAGGGGAAATATCCATTCAGTCACAGGCAGAACTTGGCTGGTACCTTTTTTAGACAAAGCTCTTTTTCAGAGTTCATCTGCAATTGTTTGCTGAGCAGCTCCAATGAGACTGCTTGAACTGCTCAAAATGATGAAGAATGTATGAATGAATGACCCTTTCCACACATTTCTCTTCAAGTATTATTTCTCTTGCCAAATGGAGGGGAGACCTTGGCATGTCTTTATTTTGTGCTGCAGATTGATTTCAACTGTAGATGCCAAAACGCATCTCCTTCAGATCTTTTTTAATATTTAAACCATTTGGAACCCAAACCTAGTTTTCTCAACCCAAGTGTATTATTATTTGACAAAAATATGTTTTTTTTGAGGGGGGGAATTTGTAAATATCAAGATTCCTCCAACAGCCTTTATTACCTTTTTTGACATCTTGACACTAATAACCCAGAGAAATATAATTTCTAGTTCATGCATCCAGTTTTTGAGTCCATTTCTTTGAGTGGTGCCATTTGGTCTGCATTGCTTTTGTGAGTTGAAAACAAACACAAGTAGACTAGAGATAGCCAAGAGGCCATTTGTTTCTCCTAGAAAAAAATATGCATGAGCTGTGCACACTGTATTCCAAGTATATAAACTGGGATTTCTCCTGCAAATGGTTATATACTGTCACATTATATATCGGAAGTTCAGCAAGGTTAATGAAAAGCAATATGCACAGGAAACAAATGAATAAATGCAAGTAATACATAATAGTACCCAATGGAATAATAATAATAACAATAATAATAATACTAATAATAATAACAACTATCATTATTAGTAATATATTTTCCATCAAAAAGGCTTCCCTCTGTACAATGGGCAAAGTCATCTTGGCACTGACATCCAAACCATCTCCTCGGATGATTGCAGGTTCAGTCCCTTGAGAGAGGGAATGTGAAACTCCTCAATATTTATTAATCTTATGGACCTGGTAGGTCACCCCTCTGGGAAGTCTCTCAGTAGCAATCTGTCTTGTCTTCTGTTTGGTACGGCCATCATATATATCAGTTGCTTATGGCACTTGGCAGTGTCCAGTTGGTGCCACCCTTGGCATTAATGTCACATAGCAGAGATTGCCAGACCTGCTCTCATAACAGATGGCCAGGACCTCTCTGTTCAAAAAGTGGGGCCCATGGTTCTTGAGGACCTCCAGCAGGAAATAATTTTCAGGAGAGCTACAGTTTTTAAGCCTCTGACTACACCATCATCTGGATGTACTGAATCCTGTATTATCATAAGGGAGTACTGCAGTACATTTGTATACTGAGTGTGAAGGCTATGTGTACAGATATAGGCAGAGTGCCTGCTTCACAAGAGTGCACATACACAATATGCAGGTCTTTTTTAGTACATGCTACTTCATAACAAGGGCTAGCTCTTAAAATGACCTGCTGATAAATGGCACGTTAAGACCACAGTGAACAAAATAGGGGGAATTCTGACAAAAGGGCCATGTAACCACAAAAAAGCCATAATCCATGGTACACATGGCCAAATATTTTAGCAGTTGTATTAGTAGCACAACTTAGGCACTACCCTTACAAATTACAACAGATTTTTGTTACAAAATATAGATAAAACAAGCAAATCTCATATGCCTGGTGTGTGAAAGTACTTCTAAAAATGGGAACTATATACTTTACCAGACAAACCCAGATATGCACAAAATACATACTCCTTCTGAAGATTCAAATTGTACTGCAAAGTACTATTCTGCAATGTAATCAAAACATCACATTCTTTAACATTACAAATTTATATTGTTGTGTTCATCACAAAAGCTAGACAGGCCTAATAGCAACAATGTCAGTGATATGGCTAACTATGCATTCATAAACATAATTTTAATATGCAGCCTACGCGTTATGCATGAGTCAGGGTCCCCACATCATTGAACTCATGCATGTGACTAGTGCATGGAGGCATATTGTATACCTGACCACAGCAAGGCTATGCGAGTGCTATCTGTGATTCAGAAACCCATATATGGGCATGATCCTAAGACTGCCATAAAAGACCTCATGAAGATGCTGCATTTTGAAAGGAAGGTAACTTAGCTATTGATTCTTTTGTTAGTGCCCATTGGAGAGCTTATTGTGGTGTGTGAAGAATATGAACATTATGTTATTTCTCCTTCACAGGCATTACAGGAAGCAGATATTGGGCTGCAATGATGCCGCCTTTAAAAACACTGATGCCTGGCATGATATGACTGACTTGTTGACATAGTCTAGAAGCATTTCTCCATTAGGTGAGCTGATATATTTACAATAGCCTTTAGCACTAGCATTCTGATCTGCTCCAAGAGAGGGAAGCAAAGGATTTGAAAGATAGGCAATGGTGCCCAGAGCTTCGGCCAGGTCATGTTTGTGCCCTTAAAAGAAAATAAAAAAGGACTGCTTCTACTTATAAAACTGTAGCAAATGACTTGCTTTAACCTATACCATACATGAAGTGTTAAAGTGTTGTAATATTGCAGAAAAGCACTATAGAAATTCATTCAGAAATGCCAGTGCAGAAATGAATATTGGTACAGCACTATCACTCAATCAGCATCTCCCAGTCATGTCCCCTAACACTTTGCACCTAGGATAGCTGCCCCCTTTGCCCCACTTTGGCTATGTTACCGACAGTTTCTCAACACATGCTGTAAGTAGTTTTCAACAGTTCCTGCTGAATGCATTTCTGTCAATAATGTAGATGTACTCTCTGTAGAGGTAGCCTAGTGAGATCATGTGTTTGAAGGTGTTATTATTGCATGCCAGGAAGCATTAGGCAAGCTTCTGTCAGAATATCTGCTTTTAGGTACAATTGCACTGTGTAAATGGGGGAAACTATTACTGAGAGGAGCACACTGGTCTGTGTAGTGGGAAATAGACTAAGGAACATAGCTGTATGTCATTGGGCTGTATATCTTGCTCTGACACTAAATCCTTCCTGTCTCACTTAATGATTACATGTGAGGAATGTGAGCTCAGCTGTCTGGGCTGCTGCAGGATTTAGCTATAAGTGCAGACTCAGCAGGGTGTGCATGAGTGGTACGACATGCTGTGTGCTACATTTCAGTTAAAGATTTTGCTGTGTTGCACATACTGTAACCCTTCTTCCAGTGTCTCCACTCTGCAAGTATATAACCCTTCTTCCAGTATCTCCACCCTGCAGGTATGGAACCCTTCCTCCAGTATCTCCACCCTGCAGGTATAGAACCCTTCCTCCGGTGTCTCCACCCTGCAGGTATAGAAGGGGCTGAAGGTCTTTTCAGCCTGCCATTGTTTTAGCTGCAGCTGGTCAGAGTGATGGGGATGGGAGTACCTAACTGAAGGGGGTGACAACTCCTTTCAGAAAGGCAGATTCATTACCTGCGGTGTCTCAGCAGTACCTACAGTTGATGGTAGAAGCTTTAGAAGGAAGGGAGCTAGACAGCTGTATTGGCTATACTGAATCCCTCCTTGAGTGAATAACAGATTTTCTTGACCTGTTGGCCCTGGCCATTGGGCCACCAGAAGATGAGCTGACTCGTGCCACAGACACACAGAGCCAGCTGCTGGTGATGGTTCAGTTTAGTTTGCCCTTTGGGCTGGATGGCAGCTCACATACTGCCAGCAACTCACCTTAACCCCAGCCTGGATCGAGCCCCCAATCCTAATGTATGCTGCCTTATACCTAGTGCAAAGCCACATCCCTATAGTCACCATTTGTCCCTGTATGTCTGTGTGCACCCCTTCTCAACACAACTCTGTGTGTGCATAACACCTTTGCATGTCTATACTGGTCTACGTATGTGTGCATGTTCTCACATGTTTCCTAATCCCTTATTCCCTGTCTTGATTTCCTGTCACTCTATACCCCTCAGCCCTCATCTTTTTATTTGAAAAAAAGAAGGGGTTTCTATCCCCACAAAAATATTATCCTGCCTTCCCACCCCCACCTTGTACTCTCCTGTGTGTTGTCCTTATGTGTTTCCTTTGGCTTGTTGCAATCACCCTTTCCTACTGTTCTACAGTCCCCTTTTATACTAATGCTTTCTCTGATAATACTGGTAACATATGTGCCCCTCTGCATTAATCAGTTTGGAGTTGGTAACTGTTATGCTGATGGTCTTGAGATGCACTGCCACAAACTGTGCTACCAGGTGGATCACTGGTCATATTTATAGCAGTAGTCATTGTACGAGGTACTGTAACATACATACTAACCCTAACACATTCCCATTGATCTGCCCTACTAGGTACTGTGATATCTGTACTGTGGGGTGCATTACCATACAAGTGTAACATACAAAAACTCCACACTACTCATCACTTCAGAGCAATGCATTCACTGTGTCATTTGCTGTCACTGTGCAGTAGCCCCACTGCTCAGCCCAGCACAAATCAGATGAGGGGCTTTCTGCATAGCACAGCACATTATCTTATAGATTTCTAAATATTCCATCCATGCTGTGTGTCACCTCATACTTGTGCTGTTGCTGAGCATTTGCTCATCAAATCTTTATGAATATCAGCATAAATGTTTGTGTGGGAGCTAACCTCTGACCTTTGGGAAGGGTCATCCCACTGTCATTCATTTTTGCAGTCCTCTTCTGAGGATGGGAAAACACTTTCTGTATGTTCAAGCCTTTCCTTCCCTGGTTGAATATTTTAGCCACTCTGCTTCTTTTCAAACCTGATTCATTGAATCAGAGAGAAATCCAAACGCTGTTCATCAGAATGGTTGTCAAGCACAGTTTTTATGTTACTGCCTTCTCTAAGCTGCTACCATTCTGAAATACCCTGATATAAACTCACAGACAATCAGTTGGTGGGAACATTGATCCATTGAGAACAGATGTCTACCTCAGTAAACAAATTAAAATAAAAATAAATAAATAAACAAACAAAATCAATTAATGAATGTGTATAGAGTCTATGAAGATATAAGTCCTAACTCAACCTGATTGAGCTACACAAAGTCCTCAATCCTATATGACAGAAACTGAACACTAACACAGTTGAAAGAGAATAAAAACAATGCTAATTGTAAAGAAGAAAGGTAGCATGAAGTTACTGATTTCTGCCCAAATTGTGTGTCAGACTGGTGCCAGAGACTTTTAGTGAAGTTCTTTTGTGAAGGAATAAAAGGTACCCACGCAACATAAACATAACTAGCAAAGAACAAATCCAACATGACAGTTAACTTCTGCTGGAGTAAGGATAATATACTGTAGTTCACAGAGGATTTGAATATGGCTGTCACAGGACATGGAATGTGTGTAGTATTCAGTGCATGTGCTTTTGACAAATGTTTAGCTAGCTAAGATTCTTTCAGGTAATTATATATATTATTCCTTTCAAAGCTGATGTAAGACACTGGTGAATGAAATAATGGTTTGTGTCAGTTAAGGAAAGGGTATGCATGCATAACTACACATTGTCCAAGCAAAATTATTTTTGGACTTGTGGTCTACACACAAAGTCCTGTAGTTTTCTTTTATACTGAGATTTAAGTGCTTACTCATGAGTGATGTATATTATTCTTTACTGTTTGCTATTTATAAGTACTTTCAGTAACTTTCTCCACATTATGTAATTTTGAATAAATATAAAATGAAAACATAAAAACGCAATAAATGTTGTTCCATGTACTTCCATTTTTGTAAGACGTTTTATACTGCATTTAGTTGTTTAACGCAAATGCAAAGATTGAGAATAATGCTTCACGAAAACTGTTTTACAGGTGTCCTTTTATCAAAATTGTAAGTTAGTATCTTCAGAGTCTGTTGCTTTCTGCAAATGGAAGCATCGTGATTTATATGAAAATGTTCTGCCCAATTATGTTCATCTGGCATATGCCGTCTCTGTTTTTCATCTGGTGCATTGATGTCTTCCTACTAAAATCATCTTCAGAACTAGATGTTCTTGTTATGCTAATGCACAAACTACAGAACGAAAGAAAATAACCGATGCTCAGCTTAAATGAGACAGTGATCCTTTGATGCAATAAATGATACTGCAAGCTATAAAAATAGTGTATGTCTTGATGTTTGCTGTAAAGACATTTCAACCTTGATCATCACCGTAACACACCATTACCTTTTTAGCAAACTGCTACAAAGGCAGAAGTGGTTAAAATGCTCTGTGGTTTTAAGATTCTTGGGAATCCAGACCAGCAGGAGAAAAGTCCCACAGGGTATCCTACAAGATACATTCTTCTTCAAAAGGTGCTTGAAAGCTTTCTGATTCTTCTTTAGGATCGATAGGTCAGAACAATTTCAGTGACCCTCAGGCCTTGATTGAAAGAGACTGGCAGAGCCCTAATGAAGCAAAAGAGAGATATGTGCTCTGCATAATTGCTTTAATTGCAAGCAGCTTTTGAACAAGGAACACTGACATTAGATTTAACAACTTTTGATATAAAAGTATCTCACAGTCCATTATGATGGCAAGAAACTGAAAAAGCAGTCCATGATTATGTTGACTAATTCAAAGAATCAGCTAAAAAAACTTAAATTTAATGATTCATTGAAATAAATTAGCCCCACCATGATGTCCAACAAGGAACAGGTGAAACAGTGCAGAAAGAGAAAAGAAAATTAAATGCTGCAACACATTCTTAGAAAAACAGGTGTTGTTAAATATTTTAACTAAACCTGGGAAAATACATTGATACAATTAATAAATACTTCCCAGCAGGCTTATCTGATGAAAATTTCATAAGAAATACTGATATAATTCTTAGAACTAGCATACAATCATGTATTGAGTCAGAATATTGTGCAATATGCACTCAGTCTGAAAAGAAATTAAGGCAAAAGGCATACACTACTCACTTGCTGAGTTAGATGACATTGGTTACACCTACAACAGGAATGACTTAAAAAGCTCTTGTGCATAGTATAAATGAACTGAACTGGAGAAGCTCCTGTTTATTAAGTTTTTCATTGCAGGGGCGCATACAGTCAAATCCTTTACTGTATAAACATTAGAATCAATGATTCACAGATGCAAATGAGTAGAAAACAGATGCATGAAGGATAAACCATATGGATACTACTGTAATTCAGATTCGCAGAACTTGCAGAATAAAACTGTCCGCATTACTTTTTGTACACCTCTATATTTGACATCTGCTGCATTGAGCACATGCATGACAGATGAGCACTGCTGGTGCTCGTACGTTCTTGCAGTCACACCATACTCCTAGTCACTCTTCCCACAGTCCAGCCTGTAACTGCATGAAGGATATTTAATGAGCCTACGTTGCAGTACTCTCACCTTGCTACATTCATTCTGATCAGGAGAGTAATTTGAAACGACGAAGCTCCAGATGTAAAATATGTTTCTAATAACAGACATATTATACTACTAAGAATGAAGCATTAGCCTATATGTAGGTTTAAATGACAAACCTTCAGATTCAGAAACAGCGCAGGTGTGATTGTGACCAGCCCTCACCTGTTTGCTCTGTGCGAGATACAATCCAAAATGCCCATTAACAATGGTGGCTGCACTGAGGGACAGCAATATCACCATCTCTCCTACTTCTGGAGGTAATTCACCAGCTGGGAGCTCCGTCTTTCTGTCCTACCAGAGGCTTGCCAGGGTTGCCAGGGGTAGTGAATTTGTCACCCACAGGGAGCTTGCAGAGATGGTGGAAGACCAGGTGGACAAGCTTCTTGATGCCCATATTGGCTACATGGAAAGACTCCTGTTGTGACTAGCACAGTTACATCCCTGCCTGATTTTTCCAGCAACACATCAGGCATATCCTGTGGGGTGGGGGTGGATAGGGTGCTCTTTGGCTTCCCTTCTGTGGGTCACATAGGCAGGTCAGTTTTGGGGAACATAGCCACCCTATTCCCAGACATGGAATAGCCCTTCTTTTTGTTTCACTGACCTCCCTTGTTTGTTGTGCAATCCTCACATTCAGTGGTGACTTCCCTTTTTTTAAGCTGTCTCTAACTCCACTGTCATTCCCCTACCTCAGTGTGTTAACACCTCCCCAGTCAATCTGTTATGTGCTTTTGTGTTTGCTTCTTTTACTCACATTCAGACACTTACCATATTATCTTTTCATACGTCCTTTACAAGCTTAAACCAAGGTGCTTGTCAAAAAACGTTACTCTTCTACACCATCCCATTCTCACCATTCCTTTTCCTCTTGTCTGATTTCCTCTGCTTGCTGCCTGAGTTTTTCTTCTGTGCTATACTCCCTTTTCCATTCATCCATCCATCCATTCATTCATTCATTCATTCATTCATTCATTCATTCATTCATTCAAAAAACAGATATCAGCTGTGCAGTGTGCCCTTTAGGGCAGCAAGCTGCTTTTCTTGTTTGCTCACTTCTTAGGGCAGGTGCACATGCTGTGGTGATTATACCTGATAAACTCGGCACTTTAGCTTGTTTGACTTTGACTGCAGTTGCTGCTTTCTATCCTTCTTTGCAGGTCCCACACTGGGCCTGAGCAGGGCTGGTAATTAGCTGTGCCTAGAGCAGTGAGTTCTGATACTGAGCCCTGTATCAAATCACACCTAGAGCAGAGGCTGCTGGGAGCACACCTGTATCGCACACAGACTGCATGTTTGTGAATCCTGGGGGCAAATCGTTCATTTTTGTTGTCAAGTCATGCGAAGGCTTAATAAATTTCACACATTCTGAAATATATTTGCACATATTACAGTTACAGTATCTCTTATGTACAAAAGCAAGAAGCTAAAGTGGAAAAGGCTGATTCATCAAAGAAGAATCTGCTATATAGACCAGCATACATTTTACATTTTTGTCTCCTCTGAATTCATCTGAATTCAGTATATAGTTTTGGGTCAGCTATTTCAGTCACTTTACAACTTTAAGGAGAAATGTCAATGAATGAAAATAACATTCACTATCATGCCTTCAGAATTGTTGTAGTGAGTAGTGAATGTTACTAACTGCTATCCAAATTTGGCTTACATCCATACCTCTCAACCTGGAAACATCAAAAATCTGGACAAGGCCCATGAAAAATAGGTACAAATCTGTACGCTGATTAACATCTAATTAGCATACATAATTATGTAACCCCACCCACTCCAATGGAATTGTGGGGTACCAACTTTCAAATGCAAACTGAAGAACAGACAACCAAAATATGGCAGCGCACCACAGTCCCCTGCAGCCATTTCAATGTCCCATTACCTGGCAAATTCTCCCCATTTACCATAAACACTAATGTGCACATACTGCTTTACTTATACAATGATTATTTGGATTTTATTTTTACATTTTGCAGCACAACAATGCACAAAACACTAACAGAAATCTGTTAAACAAAGCAATACTGTCTCACAATGAAAATAGACTTGGCATTAAAATTCAAACCCTATGCACTACAGAGCAACGTACCACTATGCCAGATCAGCAGTTTCTTGAAAAAAGGAAGCCTGAAACTTAATGGCTACCATTTAGTGAATTCAGTTCTCACTTCTCACCATAGCTCTCAACCTCTTAGCACAAAAAACCTGGACAGACAATGCCAATAATGAGGGAATACAAATTCAGTTCTCACTCATCATAGCTTTCAACTCTTAGCACAAAAGATCTAGATGAGCTCAGAAATGGTGGCTAGGGTGTTTAGACTCTTTTTACCCTTTGGTACAGGGTTTGAGGCTGAAAACCTCTAGCCACCAGATGTATTACATGGGGTGGGCATTTTCACACACACACACACACACACACACACACACACACACACACACACACACACACACACACACACACACACACACAGAGTGTGGTTTCAATTAAGCATATTTTTCAAGGATAGGAATTTACCAGGATGATACATCATTCTGTGAGCAATTTCCAGATGTGAAAGATAATTTGAGTTGCATTGATAAACTTAGCAAGTTTAGGTTTCTAGCCACTTTATACTTAAATGGCAAATCCTACTAGCCCAAAGACATAGGAAAAAAATTATTTTCCACACTTATTGGGGTCTTATGTTATAAAATGCTGAATTTTCTTTTTCCCATAGAAGACCTGCAACGTTTCAGAGATAGATGCACAAAATTCTTAGATCACATACAAGATATGCAGCACACCTGAATGGTAATATAACATTTTTTAAAGACTGGGAAAAGAACCATTTTCCCAAATTCCAAGCAGTTATAAACCTACCAGGTAAAGCAGAGTGATGTCTAATCCAACAAAATGAAAGCTAGGGATGACATGTCAGAAGCCCTCTGTTTGGACAATGTGGTAGGAAAACAGCTTGTGAAATTGCAAAATGAAAAAGTGGAAGTAATGCAAAACTTATTCCCAGCAACATAGAGGCATATAAAGACTTTTTTTTAGCTTGGATGACTTACTGGAAGTTTGTTCCAGATTTTGACAGTATTGCTTGCCTACAGCAGACCTGACAAGAGGTAAATCTCCCCCGAAGGTAATGTGGATGACTGTAGCAAAATAAGACTTTAAACAGATAAAGGATATGCTGTGTTCAGAGCCCATACTTGCAGCTCCTGAATTTTTGAAAACGTTTTCTATTATGCATAGATTCCTGAGACAGGCAGAGAAGTTTTATCTCAGGTTCTGGAAATAGGGAAAACAAAAAAAAAGTATTTGACCATTAAATGCTGAAGTAATACATTTTGGGGAACCGTTTTGCCTGATTATAGATCTTCTTTAATTGCTATTCTAAAACAAGGATACCGATCCAAAAATCTTTTACTTGGTACTGATCCTTCAGTCTGTTAGCTTTAAGATATTGTATCAGTCAGGCCACAGTCTCATGAAAGTAGACAATCTGCTCAAGGCAATCAATCTATCAGCTGCAGCTCAAACCAATGATTCTTTGCAGGTAAGGGGTATGTATCACTGCCATAGTGGTGCTTGCCTGGTCACTTTAAATATGCCAGCCTAGAAAGGACAAACAAAATAATGACAGAAAGTCTCTTTGAAGAGATGAACCTAGAAACAATCAAACATGTTAGAGGTAAAGAGGGACAGCTCAACACAATGCAATATAAGTACAGTGTTCTAGTACACCTTTTGATCTGTCGTAAGACTGCAGCACACCTCATATGTTGCATACATTTAGTATAAAGTAGATGGAAGACAACTTAATGGGTTTTCCAATGAATGAAGCAACCAGACCCATGAGAGAGAGGACACTTGGACTTATTACTAATGAAGTGAAAGATGAACCTGATTTATTGTTCCCATAGCTGGAAATGAGAAGAGAACTACTCTTCTCTGTAAATAATGATTTAGGTGCTGTAATATAAAATAACCTGCCTAAATGGTGAATTAATTTACATTGGAATTGCACCCTGAACTCCGTTTATTTGTCAGCAAAAATGTTCAGTAACTAGTTTTATGCAGACAGACACACACTTTACCCGAGTGACGAGTCCAAAAATGGTTCCCCAATGATAATTCACTTTGAGCGCTGTTAACATGTATATAAATCCAACACTTTAATTCCCGGCCAGTCCGCTGATAAAATGCTGCTGCTGCTACTAACTCCAAGTGTGACGCGAGTGCTTTCCCAGCCCAAAAATTCTGCTACTAACAAAAATAAGAATGCGAGTGCTTTCCCAGCCACACGCTGATAATATTTCCCGCTCGCATGCTCCAAAACACTGATAATATGCCGGAAATGATGATGTGAGCTCAAGGAGCTCAATTCCGACTGGCTGATAGGCCTTACGGAGCTGACATCATCATGCACATGATGACGTCAGCTCTAACAGTGCAATATTTGAAATATTTCAGAAACCCAAAGAAAAAAATCGGAAATGAAGGGGTGCCACTCGGGAATCGTGGCACCCCTTCATTTGGACCCCAAAACTCAGTAAAAAACAAGTAATTCGGTATGGTTGAGAGGTATGCTTACATCCATCCCTGCTCTACAAAGCAGCTTCATGCTGCAGCATCATGACCTCTGTGAAAAAAAAATATTTGTCATTACTTTTTCTTGAGAAAGATGGCCTTCAATGTGCTGCAGTCTCTACAATATCTAAGGAACTATGGAAATAGGTATAGAAATATGACATTTTTGGAATTGTCATTGGTGGCATGGACATAACATAACAAAGAAGTGGGGTTCACAAACATTTTTTGTATAAACAGAAGAATGAGTCATTGTGAAAGCAAAATCTGCAAATTCGGTTTGTTTTAACATAGATGTCAAAGCAAAATAAATTCCAAACGTAAGAATTAAGCCATTGGGCAAATTAAATAATAGACTCTTCCACTCCCCTTCATTTACCAAAACAATCATCAGTGCATCATAGTCAAATGACAAAACAGTTAAAATATAGATTTACCATTTAACAAAATTAAAAGTTCCTCAAATCTCCACAGAGCTAAGGTTAGCATTGCTAGGGGCCATAAAATACATCTATAGCTGTAGCTTTTAATTGTAAATCGTAATCTCTCTCAAACTGAAAGAATTCTTGTTAACCACAAATTCCATTAATTGTAGTAATAAATCAGAATCTGTAGGGAATGACAATTCACTTTGAAGAAAGTATTTGCAAGAACGTCAACAAAACTAATGTGTCATTGAAGTATGGATTGATTCAGTGTGTAAGCACAGTCATATAAAGCTTTGAGAGTAAATAATGTGCTGGATTGCATTCAGAAAATCTTTAGTGCCTCATAAAAAGCCAGATCTGCCTCTAACTAGTGGCTACAAGAAAAAAAATATGAATTTTCCTGCTTTTTCACTTAACACATTTCTGTAAGACAGGCTTGGCTGCCCAAGGGGGTGTAAAAGTCTTCACAAATTCTTGGCACTGCATAAGAAGGAATAACTGAACATTTTACTAACAAGAAAAAAATACTATTTTTATATGATGCAATCCTTCTTTCCACTATTCAAATGAGTTGTAACCTTGTTATGAATATATTAATAGGATAATTAGACAATTGCCAGCTAGAAGCTAAGCTTCCACAGATTAATAGTATTTTTGTTTAAACTCCAATCTGGCAACCATTATCAGCTTTTTAAACACATCTTTTATGTGGTTCTGA
This sequence comes from Protopterus annectens, assembly GCF_019279795.1. Taxonomy (NCBI): domain Eukaryota; kingdom Metazoa; phylum Chordata; order Ceratodontiformes; family Protopteridae; genus Protopterus; species Protopterus annectens. The sequence goes on along the minus strand of NC_056728.1, from coordinate 416,831,877 downwards.
AGAACAGTTAATGCATTTCTTTCTACAGCAATCAGATTTATATTTCTATTTGCCACACCGTCTAACAAATCACTAACTTCAGTTAATTCAAGTTTTCATGCATACTGAGTGCAGCATTCTGAAAGGCATTCACATAAAGGTTCTTAGGTTGAAAACAAGCATGTCTATCTGAATCTAAATCTTTTTGTGCCAACACAATCTTCAGTAAACAGACGGTGTATTTGGTAATATTATCAATATTAAAGTTGCCATTAATCTTTTTACCTGTCTTTATTTGAAAAACAAATGTGATATTTTGTGTGTAGAATGCATGCTAAACCTTTACTTAGCACACACACAATTTGGTTTCAAAGAAATCCTCCAGTTACATATTATTTGGGTCATCAGGGCCTTTCCAACCTACTTTGATGGTATCTAACTGAGCTTACCCGTGTTGCAGAACTCTGTTTACATTACACCTAGGCAAATGCTCTAAACAGCTAAGAAATTTATGTACATCTGTTTCTGAGATAAACAAAACTCACTGAGGGTTCATTGTGCATAAGACATTCACAATTAAATACAACTCATTATTTGCTGCCGTTTCCTGTGTGACATACAGTTGCCATGTAGCCCATCATAAGAAGAAGAAGCCAGCAGTGTGATTAAGTTTGGAGGCTCTTGTCCTTAGAATTACTTTTCCCTTTTTCAGGAGTTTAAAGCTTTATTATAATTCAAAATGTGTTAGGAGCCAGACCTTAATTTCCTTTGTAACATGTTTTAAGTTAACGTCTATACAGTTTATGTAATTTAATCTGGAAATCATACTACTGGTGCCAAATGACAAAGAATTGCTACTTATTGGTTAAAATCTTTCCCTTATAGCTTCAGGGTCCAAGTTCAATCCTAACCTCCAGTAACTGTCAGTGTGGGGTTTGCATGCTCTCCTTATGTCTGCATGGGCTTTCTCTGGGTATTCCAGTTTCCTCCCATCTTCTGAAAGTATGCTGATTGATTGGTTACTTTAAATTGTCCATACATATTAGATGTAGCCTTATCCTTGTGGCTTGAGTATGTGTAAAAGAACTGTGAAGTATAGTGGCAGTTACTACACAGCTGTGACCAGTGAAGACTATTATAATTATATCTGAGATTCATTAAAACAGTAAAATGAATATGTTGTTGTCGTATAGGTGAATTGTATTACACTGAACACTGCAGCTGTGTATCAACCCTCAAACACAGTATCAAGAATAGTTATGACCATGCACCATACCTCTAAATTGTCCAGATTTTTGCAGAATGTCCAGATTTTTGTATTATGTTTTTGGACTGTTCCTCATAAAATTTGTGGTTTTCTGGCAAATCAGTGAGGATTGAATTCACTAAGTAATGACAGACATTTGAGTTTTCAAATTCATATTTATTTATTGATTGATTGATTGATTGATTGATTGACTGACGTTTCTTACTGGGAAAGTCTGACTGGGTCACAAGAGCCCAGACTCAGCAGAGGCCTGTGGAAAAAAGCTCCATTTAACAGAGAAAACAGATTTTTTTTCAAAGACATTACATAAAAAAACAGTTAAAAATTATACATTTCAAAAATAATCAACAATATTGTAAGGCATGTTCGATTCTCAGCTAGAGCGTCTTCTGCGTGGAGACATGCATGAATGGGCGTACCTTCGTTGAAGATTGTGCGTCAGGGCTGGCGACTCGGCACGTAAAGATCAACTGCCAATCATTAGCGGACCGGAGTTCCGCTGTGGCGACCCCTAACCGGGAAAAGCCGAAAGACACAACAACAACAACAACAACAACAACAGATATACCAAAAATATGTTGCAAAGAGAACATTGAGAAAAAGCAAAGTAAAACACTATATACAATTCTGGAGACTGTCCTTTTGGAAATTCACAGTGGTAATAAGTAAAAGTCATGTGTTTAGTTTTAATTGTAATTATAAAGAAGGAGAGAGACTAGGCTACATTAGTATAAATGGGGAGGAGGAGATAGGAAGAGGTTATGTAAAGTGGTAGAGAGGATAGGATAATTAGGTGAAGATTAGGAAGTGGCTATGGATAGAGACCCTGTACAGATAGGGGTGGAGGAAAGTAGACAAGATTTATGTTCAAATAAGTAAAATGGCAGTCTGTTCAGCAAAAGTTGCTAAGATACAGCAACAATAAAACAATTAAAAATATAAACAAAGAAATAGCAACTAACATGGCTGGGGAAGCTATTGAAATAAACCAGATAAACCAATATTTAGGTAAAACAGTGCACAAAATTTAATTCAAACAAGGTGAGTGCTTTCACAATACAAAGACCATTTCTTCAGACCTAAATCCATAAACACACATAGCTATTTAAATCTAAACAAACCAACAGGTGAACATAAAAACAAAATGTCATAATTGGAGGCAATTAAGTTAAAATTCAACAGGTAAAGAACCTTCTATTAATATAAAACATTATAATAATATATACATATAGATAAATAAAGCAAAATTGAAAACAAGATTCAACAAAGCTCTGTTTATCCAAACACAGCTTATGCTGGTACAGAACTAGTGAACGATTTGTTTACATACTGGACTTCCGTTGTGCTCATGACATAGAGGCTCCAACTGTGTGAAAAACTGCAAAACCCTTATGTTGCATTCATCAAAGTAATACATATAGAAATGCATCTACACAAAATAATACACATCCTAAATAAATAAACCCAAAGCTCACACTATATCTTACAAAATATAGATTTTTAATGAACAATTGTCCAATCAGAACATCCGTTCAACTCAAAGGGCAGGTGAACTTGAGCATCCACTAGAAAAAATACATCCATATCACAACATCAGCTGCGATAAATATAGAAAGAGTAATAACCATTAAAAAGCAAATAAAAATACATAAATTACAATGAAGCTCTGCATCCCAAAATGAGCCTTGTACTAACACAAAACTAGGGAGCCATCTATAAATATACAAGAGTTACATAAAGGCTCCATATATATAAAAGTCTAAGAAACCCCTTACTAACATTACCAAAATAAGAAACATAATGGTATAACTACAAAGAACAGTACAGATCATAAATAGATGGCTTAAAGTTCACAGTGTATCCTAAAGAACGGGTTATAAATATTAAATCGGAACAGTCATCATACCCAAAAACATCCTAACAGCTAAGCCGCCCACTAAGAACATCTCTAAAAAATGCAAAACTACATACAAAAATATAAAAACATGTGAATTACGAACTAAACACATAAAAACTACAACTTATACAGCTATAAACATATAAAACAAAACCAAGAAACCATCATAAAACAAAACAGCCTAGTGAGAAAGTGGGTGTGTTTTTAAGGACTGGTTTATGGGAAACCACTCCATTTAAACCTGATGCTTTATATGAACATAATTCTAAAATCCATAAGTGTTCCTTCACCTCTGTCTTATTGTTAGTGTCTCCTCTCCTAATATCAGTATAATAAGTTCCAAGGCAAAAAATTTGAACTTATGATCAATACTCCTTTAACATGTAAAGCTAAAGCATTGCTGACTAGATTCCTGATATCAGTCAAATGTTCAAGAATCCTCTCTTAAAGTGCCTATTGGTTTTCTCTAAATAAAAGGAATAGCAATTTTCACAGAAGGCATAATAAATCAAATCCTTCATATCACAGTCTGCATAAAAAGCATATTCAATCGAGTAACCTAAAGTGGGATGTTTAAAACAATAGCTAGAGTAAATATACGAACAAGCTTTACACCTTCTGCATGGAAAGGTGCCTTTACGTTGTGTATCAAGACAATCACTTCTCATAGCCTGCTTCTTATAACATAGCTGTCTCTTAAGAGAGAGATTATTGTGAAAACAAAACTTGGTAGTTTCACCAACAATATCTTTTATATCAGAGATGCTACACAAAATCCCCCAGTTCTTCCTGATAATATCACACACCAAACTGATGTCACTTGAAAAGGTGAACAAGCATCTAACTTCTCTATTCTTTAAAGATCCAGTCTGGTGTGTGTAATTAAATGGTGGTTGTTGTTGTGTCTTTCGGCTTTTCCCAGTTAGGGGTCGCCACAGTGGAACTCCGGTCTGCTAATGATTGGTAGTTGATTTTTACATGCCGAATTACCAGCCCTGACGCACAGCCTTCAACGAAGGTACGCCCATTCACGCATGTCTCCACGTAGAAGACGCTCTAGCTGAGAATTGAACCGGACAGCGTCTTATTGTGAGGCGACAACGCTACCGCAGCACCACTAATTAGATGGTGGTACATCTGAGAAATAAGGCCTAACTTTATCTGAATGTTCTGAAAGATCTTCAGAAATGCAGGCTTCAATTTCTAGCAATGAGTAACCTCTAGCCAAGAAATTTTCCTTAAGTTCATTAAAAGTATGTTCAAGAGAACAATCATCATTATGGAGCCGCATAATTCTAAGAAACTGTCCCCTAAGCACATTCCTAGGAACATGCCTGGGGTGCATACTGTTGTTATGTAGAAGGGAATTATTCTTGCAGGGCTTCTTAACCAGTCCAGTCTTGAAGACATCTAAAGCATCTATACTAACTGTAATATCGAGGAAATCTGTAGGTATAGACTGATGAGAATATTTAGCAGTGAATGTAAGAAAAGCTGTGGTACACTGTAAATACTCTACAAATTCATCAAGTTTTTCACGTGTACCATCCCATAAAAACATATCATCCACAAAACGTTCATAGTGGACAATACGTGAACAAAAACATTATTACAGAACACTTGACTGGACTCCCAATGAGCTAAAACTAGGCTGGCGTCACTACTGGCGCAAGCTGTGCTCATAGCTATGCCTACTTTCTGTAAATAAAATAAAAAATAAAAGCTCTCTCCAAAAACGAATGCATTATTTTCCAAAACCAAATCTAAAGGGTACATATAAGTTAAATCTTACTGCCAGGAAACATACTGTGATTTTGTAAGACCGCCCCCTAATATATTCTAGCCCCACATTGTTAGGGATGACTGTAAGTAGTGAAGTCATGTCTAATGTAACAAAAAAAAAATCACGACGGATGGTAAGTTCAAGTGTCTTCTTATGAAAGCCAATCAAGAATTCTTTAGTGTCCTTCAAGACAGATGCTACCGCATCAAGTAATGGATGTAACGTTTTCTCGATATAGATCGAAATACCTTCTGTCACACAATCTTTGCTGGATAGTATTGGCCGCATGGGTGGCTTATTCAAATTCTTATGTATCTTAGGGAGTCCATAAAATATGGGTATAACATTTTCAGTCTAGTTTTCTGAGCATGCCCCAGCTTTGGCTGCAGGGGTTTGGCGGAGGGTTGTTTACAGGAAGTTTCAATGGTCTTAGTCAAATTCCATCTCAAATTGCACTCACTGCAGCTCTCACTGTGTCATTCATTAGTTTCACCTGTGCTCTTTATCCTTAAAGAAAAGTAGCCTTTCAGGAATTTTATTACCTTGCAGAAAAGCATATGAGCATATGAACAGTGCAAAGCTAAAACATTAGTAAACAGAATTTTCAGTTCATTTCACTTCATTTCATATTTTATTTTGTGCACAGTTCTGAATGCTAGCTAAGTGCTATGATGTTATGCATGACTGACACTTGCTCTGTAGAAAGCATCTGAGCGATACAAGTTTTTAACAGTAGTAGAAGCATGCTTCTTTTTTTAAGTTTTGTTTTTTAATCTCTGAATACTAGTCAAGTGTAATGGTTTTCTGACCTGCTGTAAAAAAAAAATGTGTGACATAAGCAATAGAATTATTTTAAACAATGAAGTCCAAAACTTCCTGTCACAGTGGGGGCTGTGCAGTACGGCAGCCTGTGATAGTTATACATACTAATTCGCAGACTGCATTACTACAGAGAAAAGGGAATACGTCAAGAGACTGCTAAGATTTAGTATGAACTTACTAAACTGTACTCTTGACTATACTGCTCTCAGTTACGCTATACAGAATAAATAAAGGAAATAAAGAGCTGTACAACTAAGATAAGCTTTTTGACAAGTTCGTAAAAAATAAACACTTATACTCTTGCCTAACCACCCCCACCACAAACACACACAAATATGTAATAACCTTATTTTTTTCCCAGTGTTCGGGGACTGAAAGCTTTGACATGAACTGAATATTGTTTATTCTGTTCACCAGAGGGAATGAAAACAGGGTTGCCTAAAGTAAACTAAAATCAGGAATAGGGTTGATGATGATGATGTGGTAAGTGGGTGGTGACATCTAGGGGGTATCAGGTCAAGTTCCTTTATGTCAAAATTTTAGACTCTGAGATTGTCCCTTTAAGAAAATGTATTTGGGAGGAATTTATATGCAAAATATTCATTTGGGGAAAAAGTTATTCAGAGCATGTTATAAGTAATATGTTGATCAAGACTGAAGCTAGTAAACTAGGAATGGTGTATAATGGACTGGAATAAAGGGACTAAATCAAGTAAATACATTTTTAACATTCTTTACACACACACACACACACACACACACACACACACACACACACACACACACACACACACACACACACACACACACACACACACACACACACATATATATATATATATATATATATATATATATATATATATATATATATATATAGATTGTGGAATATATAGTAAAAAGAAAGGATACATCTTATAGTAAGATGTTAGAGGTCAGGTAAAGATTTTTAGGGTGAGAGAGAAGAGGAAACAAACTCAAAATTATGGAGAAGCAGGGAGATAGCTTGAGAAAAGTAAAAGGATTGAAAATAGTTCAATATGAATAAAACAAAAAAAAAATGATATGAATCTATAATGAAGGAGTCATAACAGGTAGTTGTATGGAGTAAGCTAAGGGAAGATATTCATATAAAAAAGAAGGGGAAATTTAAAGATGTGGGAGAGTATAAATATTAACTGTAGTTAAATGTGTTAAACAAATTACCAGTAAAAGGAATGATAACATATTTTGGCAATGACGACTCCAGAGACTTTGAGTGATATTGTAAGCTCCAGAAGCCATCTGAGGATAAGAAAATGAATATAAGTATATATTTTTGGACCTGCACTATTTATTCTCATTTGCTGAGAAGGTCTACTCTATTATTTAACTTTTTTTTGCACTTTTTTGAATATTCCAGCTGTTTTTCTAACATATGTAGGGCTGCTGTTCTAAGTAATTACAGTGTATCAATTGAATTGTTAAGCTGGTTCCAGGCATCTGTTTGCTTTTCCGAACACTTGGGCTCCAAACCAGTCATTTTACATTAGGAGAGTCCAAGTATGTACTCTTTTGGCAGAAGAGGGCTGATTTCATGGGTGCTACTTGTTCAGAGCTCATTGTGTGCTTATCTGATTGGCCTGTGGGCTTAGGTAGTGTTAAAATTGGGGATTTCACCTCTACCAGCAGACCAGTTACCAGTGGTGTACCACAAGGATCTGTGCTGGGCCCCCTACTGTTTGGAATCTATTTCTCATAAGTCCAAGCAAAAATAGATGGCCTGTGGGTTACCACATTTGCCAATGACTGCAAACTGGGTGTAATGATTGAGTCCCCCAATGATGTTGACATACTACAAAAGGACCTTACACAGACAAATGATTGGTGCAAAAGCCATGGACTTTAAATATAAAATCATCCCTTTCAACAAAGGCTAAGTCCCTTTAAATTACAATATGAACAGTATCCCCCTTAGCTCAAACCCTGCGGTGAGAGATTTGGGAACACAGGTTGATAGCAACCTCAACTTTGATCACCATGTGTCCACAGTGGTAAGGAAGGCCTTCTGTGTTGCACATCTTATAAGTAAGAGCATCACATCCAAAGCTAAGGCTGTTATAACTGTCCTGCACTCATCCCTCATCAAACCCCACATCGAGTACAATGCTCTCTTCTGTATGTACCTCACCAGACACCTGCAGGAGCTGGACAGACCTCAGAGGTTTCTCATGAAGAAAATTCAGTGCCTTCAACACATGACCTACATGGAGAGACTGAAGGCCCTGTCACTGTATTATGTTTTATAAATATATATATATATATATATATATATATATATATATATATATATATATATATATATATATATATATATATATATATATAAATTATAAATTAAAAACGTTACAGATTGAGATTATGTATTTCACTGAATGTATTCACTTAAAAGTTGTGCCGCAAGGGCTTCGTGTATACAAGTTTCCTTTTGGTTTATACTACAACACGGAAATTGTTAAAGAATTTGTTGAAGTTTTTGATAAATGGGGTTTGGAACTTTTAGGCAAGACAGTTTCTTTTCAGGAGCAGATGAGGGCTAAAGTAGAAAAAGAGCTTGATGAAATGAACCAAGACACATTACAAGATCTTTTATTTAAACAATACGAAGGCCTTTATGAAAAGGTATTTAATAGAGTGGAATACAGAAGTAATATGCAATACCAAAAGAAAAAAAGAAAATTGAGTAGAGATACCAGGAAGCACATCCTACTAACAAAATCTATTTTGAAAAGTGGGTAGCTGATAATGGGGGAGAGACTACACATGATGGTATGGTACAAGAGGAATATTTTGATGAAGGTGAAGGTTGTGCCAATTATATCGATGCAAGTGAACATGACCAAGGGGATTTTCAAATGGCTAGATGCTCCAAAAGAATAGCCAACAGGAACAATGAGAAGAGGAATTTCCACCAGAATCAGGGTTGGCAAGGTTATTCCAACCGGGGGAGGGGCAGGCGTAGTTTTTGAGTGGAAATGAAGATAGTATTCTCCACTCTTTTCAAGGGTTCAGTATTTATAACTATACTGAGAAGGAACTCACAGAAGAAGTTTTTACACTGTTTTCAAAAGGGTTTAAATTTGTACCCCCCCAACTCCCAGATTTAGCTGACATCATGGTGGATATACATCTTTATACCAGAAAATTACATTTCAAAGTGTTATTTAATGGAAAAGGGGAGGAGATCATGATGCCTAATATGACAGATACAATTAGGAAAAATAGTATGTACAACCCACTCCTTCACCCCTTGATCTACACTTTTGAAAAAGTTGTTAAGGAAGAAATATATGAATTATGGGCACAGGATAAAAATGTTATTACAACTTAAATCCTCGGGAACTAACTTTAATGAAGCAATTAAGGGGGGATAGGTCTTTGAGGATCATGGCCCCTGATAAAGGAGGTGGTATAGTGGTGTTTTATACTGATGCTTACAATCAATTTAATGCAAAAAATGTTGTTTGACCAAACTAATTACTTACAAGTTTCCAAGAATGAAATACACATTGCTTATCAACGTATTGATAGTTATCTTAAGGAATACTTGTTAGATCAAAGAATTAGTCAAGAAACTTATAATTTTCTTGTGAATGCACATCCCAGGATCCCGACATTTTTTGGAATACCCAAGATCCACAAAAATATTATTTCACCACCTTTTAGGCCTGTAGTGGCAGCAAGTGGGTCTAAAACACATAGTTTGGCAGTTTTTGTGGATAGAACAACCCAAAAAGTTATGGAGGGTATTCCACATATAATTAAAGATTCTTGGGATTTTTTGGGACAGATTAAACAGAATTATTGGTCTAAAGATGTTATATTCTTAACTATTGACATCCAGGATCTTTTACTTGCATTCCCAGGGTTGAGTGGATGGAATTTTTTGAAGATGCATTACTGGCATGCTCTACCAAGAACCCTGAAAGGATTCAACTCACCTGTGAGATTATGGCTCATGTTTTAGATAATAATTATATATTTTTTGAGGGTGTGTATTACCAACAAATACGAGGAGTAGCCATGGGGGCAGCCTGCACCCCTTTATATGTCAACCTAGTTTTATTTGGGTGGGAAATGCAATATGTTTTGAATAGTAAATACAAATCAGATATTATTTTATGTCATAGATTCCTGGATGACATCTTTTGTTTTGTGGGGAGGTAATCTTGCAGATATACCACACTTTATGGAATATCATAATAATACCACCACCTTTTTAAAATTCACACATCAATTGAACAGGTCTGAAATTAACTATCTTGATGTAAGGATTTCAAAAATGAATTAAGGCTTTAAATCTAATATATATTGCAAGCCTACTTTTTGTAACGCTTATCTACATTATTTAAGGCATCACCCCAAGAGTCCGAAAAAAAGCATTGTAAAAGGGCAGGCTATTAGAATTGCTAGAATGACATCTGAAAGAGATGATGTTAAATACGAATTTGATAGATTGAAAGCCATGTTTTTTGAGAGAGGGTACCCCCCCTAATTTAGTGGAACCCATTTTGAAGGAGGTGTTGGATCAGTGGGGAAATAGATATAAACCACTCTTGGGTAATGGGGTGAGATGTATGGTAACTGACAGTAACAATTTGGGACAGGAGTTTGATTTTAATACACATTTAAACACAGATTTGACAGACTTTAATCAGGCCTGTATTGTTCAACATTGCCCACTTTCCAATAGAGTGAAAAATGTTTTATCTAAGAACTGGGGCATTTTTAAAACTAACAGTCACATATACAGGAAAGTGGGTGAAAACCCTTCCTTTTCCACTAGAGCGGGTATCAACTTAAAAACTAGTTTGGAAAAAGTGGGTGTTGGAAGAATCAACATGAGAGAAAATACTAAACTCTGTGGGCGATGTTTGCAATGCAGTTACATTTTACAAGTTTCATCCATTACTTTAAATAACATGGTTGGGTGCACCCTATTTTTAAGAAAGGGGAATTGCTACACTAGTAAAATAGTATACATTGCTTTGTGCAATACTTGTAATGGATTATACATTGGTAAAACTGAGAGGGCCCTGAAGTGTGGGCTCTATGAACATATTTATGAGATAAAAAATAAAAAAGAGACAAATGCTCTTTTTAGGCATTCATTAGTTTGTCAGGGCTACACAGGGTTTAAATTTGGTATTGTGGATATTGTTGAACTTGATGGAAGAGGAGAGGACTGGAAAAACAGTTTGGTTAAAAAAGAGTTACTGCGGCAGCTTAGATTAGCTTCTAACTTCCCCCCTGGTCTGAATGACCATTTATCAATTCTCCCAGTTTTAAAAGAGAGGGCAAATAGACTAAAATAAATTAAAATTAAAAAAGTAAGTAGTTCATTTATGTATTAATAATAGTGAAAATTAAATTTTAATCAGTTTTTAATTCATTTGTTTTAAACATTTACTACTTTATATGGCATTTTACTTTAAGAGAGTAATTGATTATAATTGTTTAATTTGTTGAATATGGAGACTGTATAAGGTTAATTGATTTATCATTATGTGTTCTGAGGAAGTCATTTTTTATTGATGAAAGCGCTTAACATTTTTACATTTGGAGCATTTCATTGTTCTGGAATAAAACTACGTGTCTGAAATCCACTTGATGCAGTTAGTATTATTTTGGTGATTCTTTATGCACCAGCACACCACATTTATTTTCACTGTATTATGTATCTTATAGGCTGCTGAGAGGCGACGTGTGCCTAGCCTACAGAGCAGTCTCGGAACCTGCCCTAATGGAAATGCTGCACATCGACATTGTCTGTTGAGGAGAATATGGTAATAACATCATCTTACATGCTGGTGTAAAAGACTGTCTGTAATGTCAAACAAGTGCACACACACACACACACACACACACACACACACACACACACACACACACACACACACACACACACACGCACACACCCAAGTTGACTGCAGTGAGAACTGAACCCCTACCTAAGTACACAGACTACAGAACTTAGTACTTTACCCAAGTCCCACAGCTCAAGTCTGACTTGAAGTGTTTCAGACAACACTTTATAGCTGATGACATCAGCGGTGTTTGGTGAGGAGAATATGACAATAACAGTGTCCTACATGCTGGTGTAAAAGGCTCTCTGTAATGTCAAGCAAATATGCGCACACGTGCACACGTGCACACACACACACACACACACACACACACACACACACACACACACACACACACACACACACACACACACACACACACACACACACACACACACACACACACACACACACACACACACACACACACACACACACACACACACACACACCAGTTGACTTCAGTGAGAAAAGGGCCCCTACCTATCTAAGTACACAGAGTACAGACCTCAGTACTTTATATAAGTGCAAAAAAGTCAATTAAACAGCAAAGAACCAAACCAGGAAGTAAATGCACACACAGCCAGGAGATGGAACAGTTCGTTGTAAGTTCACCAAAGCAGATTCAATAAATCCAGGTAGGCACCAAACGAATTCAAATAATTCCTTTATTCAGAACCACAGAATGATAACACACAAGCACTTTCGCTCAGACAAATTCTGAGCTTTATCAAGTGACACCATGCTGTTAAATCAGGTGTCTTATATACCTTGAGAATCCTAAATTAATTAGGAAGCACTGCTAATTGACATTTTAAAGAGACTGTGCGCTTTTCCACATATTTAAAAATTCCATTAAAACAAAATATATAAAACTAGTGGTAAAGTATGCTTAAAATAATGCATTGATGCATCTATTACTGCTAAAAATGTTAATAACATAAAAATAAACAAAACATTGTACACTATTTCCCTGATGTTTAACTTTGTAGTGAAACTTGCTGTGTGCAAAAATCTGCACTTCTTTTGAAAATTGAAATAAGATGGAATGACTTGACATACCGACTGTTGTTCACATAATTGTGATATAAATCTAATGCCCAATGTGGGTATAATAATATTTTCTTGGCCTCGTTGACAGCCCTGCTAGAAAAAGAGAACAGTGTATCTTGATTAAACTAAACTGTGATGTGCAATAGGTCATTCCTTAACATAAACTTTGTGTGATATACCATTAAGTAAAAAACATGTCTGTGTGCATGGATACTTGTCATAAATAATTATATGAGGAATATCAAACTAAAGTCTTGCCCTTCTTAATTTCAATAGTGGCTTGATACTGATCATACCGTTAAGCCCAGGGGGTCTCCCAGCATCTAGCTTTAATTGCCAAAGGAGTTCTCGGTATTCCAAAGTTGATTCCCAATCACCCCCCCTGGCATCAGGCTCAACTTGTTCCAGTACCATAAATCTCAGTTTTATGTTTGGACAGGTCAGGGAGTGCTTGTAAAAAGCGTTGGTTTCCTTCTTTTTATTTATATCGTAAAAATGTTCGTATATCCGCTTACGGAATTCCCTTTCCGTTTTTCCTACATAGAAACTGTTACATGTGGTGCAGAAGCCTAAATAGACCACTCCCTTGCTACCACATGTAAAATGGCCAGCTGGGTAGATTTTAAACCTTCTGGATGGAATGGTGATGCTTTTTTCTTCCAAGATGGCATGGCATTGGCTACATGCCCCGCATTTGAACGTACCCTTTCTTGCTGGGTTGATTTTCCTTTTAATGTTCTGCTTTTTTTCAAACATTTCCTTAAGATTGGTACCCCTTCTCCTTACAAATGAAGGTTGGTCAGGCAATAGCCCCCTAAACTCTTCAAAGAGGGCGAGTACAGGCCAATATTTTCTTATAGATTCCTCCAGGGAGTGGGCTATTTAGGAATTTTTAAATATGTGGAAAAGCGCACAGTCTCTTTAAAATGTCAATTGGCAGTGCTTCCTAATTAATTTAGGATTCTCAAGGTATATAAGACACCTGATTTAACAGCATGGTGTCACTTGATAAAGCTCAGAATTTGTCTGAGCGAAAGCGCTTGTGTGTTATCATTCTGTGGTTCTGAATAAAGGAATTATTTGAATTTGTTTGGTGCCTACTTGGATTTATTGAATCTGCTTTGGTGAACTTACAACGAACTGTTCCATCTCCTGGCTGTGTGTGCATTTACTTCCTACTTTACATAAGTGCCACAAATCTGACTTTTTCAAGACCACAGGATGACTTATAGTGGATGACATCAGCAGGGATGGTGGAGACAAGATGTTGGGAGGTCTGCATAAAATGGATGTGTAGGCATGTGCAAGTATCAAAATAATGTTAATCCATGGGATTGGAGCAATAACTGTAGGACACATACTTCTGCTCTTCTGACTAGACACAGAAACACACACACACACACACACACACACACACACACACACACACACACACACACACACACACACACACACACACACTCACACACACACACTTGACTGCAGTGAGTACAGAATGACTACTTATCTAAATACACAGACTACAGAACTCAGTAGTTTATGGAAGCACCACAGCACAAATCTGACTTGTACAAGACTGCAGGTCAACATGGCACATTGGAGAGAAGCTGCAGTGAGGCCTGCCTACGTTCATGGCTTCATAGGTTCATAGGAGGCTACTAGCCTAATGACCCTATGGTGTTTACAAGTCTAGCCATGTAAAAACACAAGTACCCTTATCGAGCATAGTTAGATGGTCACTGTTAGCAGAGCAATTTTGTGATCAGCACTGAATGGCCCTGTCCATGACGGACATAGGTACCACCTCCGAGGTGAATTTGCAATCATCCATCCAGTTGTCAAGTTTGCACTTGAATAGGGTCATTGAGGAGCACAGCTTCACATGGAGTGAGAGCCTATTACAGAGGAATGGCAATCACTGTTAGAAATATCTGTCTCCCAAACATGTTTTATTTATGTCACAGGCTAGGTTGAGATCCTTGGATTGAGTTATTCTTGTCCCATTTGATTATCAGATGTCTATCATTTCCAGTAAGGCAGGGTCTGAGACTGCTCTGTAAGGCCAGGCATAGGTTACCTCGCAGCATCCTGCATAATACTGAGTACAGTGATAGGACTTTCAGTCTTTCCACATGTCATGTTTTGAAGGGCCCTTGATTCTCCCAGTCACAAACCTCTGTGTTTTTCCAGTTGCTGCAGGTGTCTGGTGAGGTACAGACAGAAGGGAGCATTGTACTTAACTAGTGGTATGATAAATGTAGAGTACAGCAGAGCTATGACCTCCCTGGTCTTTGATGCGATGGCCTTATATATGAGATGTGCAATGTAGAATGTGTGTCTCACCACTATGGACACATAGTGATTGAAGTGTAGATTGCTAA
Source organism: Protopterus annectens (assembly GCF_019279795.1). Classification (NCBI taxonomy): domain Eukaryota; kingdom Metazoa; phylum Chordata; order Ceratodontiformes; family Protopteridae; genus Protopterus; species Protopterus annectens. The sequence continues at coordinate 416,816,810 of NC_056728.1, read as the reverse complement.
CAACATGCGTTCCTAAGTCTTGCAACATTGTGTTTGAGCTTAAAGGGGTGCTATGTATATTATAATTAGCAGGGTACTTCATTGCTAAAAGGGACAATGAGGCATTTGTTGCTTTAAGGTTTAGTCCGTGAGTTTGGCACCAGTTATTGGTCTTTGTCAGACTCTTCTGTAATATGTTAACATAGTTGGGGGACTCTGTATGACTGCATTCAGTTGACAGTTATCTGGAAACTTGTTAAGCCACAGGCCTTCTACCTCTGCCTGGATGACAGAGAAATAGTTTCCAAACAGTTGAGGACCTGCACAGATCCATGTGGCTTTCCACTGGCATGTGGTCTAGTGGTGTAGGTGCAGTCCCCAACTTTGACACTGTGTGTTCTGTCAGTGAGCCAGATGGCTATCCATCTAGTAATGTATAGGTTAATCCCCAGATGGGTGATTTTTTTTATAATACCTGAAAGGGGGATAATGTCAAAGGGCTTGGATAACTCAACATAGGCAGTATGTCCTGTTATCCCTCATCCATGTCTTTGTGGTCAGTGTCAAAAAAGCTCTACCCTTGACAAAACCAAAATTTGTCAGATCAAGTGTATTGAAAGTCACCTATGTCCCTGTGGATAAGATCCATGCTGATCCCTTCCTTAGAAATAAAAATTTTTAGGCTTATGGGTCAATATTTCTAGTTCTGCATGTTAATAGATTGATGTGCATTGCATGTTACACAACATTTGATATTAATTTCTGTAGTGTAGGTGATATATGTGTGAAAAAAGTACTGAGACACCAGGGTTGCAGTGCCTGGCGGGAGGCAACACATGGCTGTATTATAAATATGTGACATATTATTGCATAGAGCCTTCAATTTGTTATGTTTCTGCATGTAATTTCATGTCATAGACAGGAAATGGAGAGTAAACAGCAGTAATACATAATAATAAAGCAAACAGTAAGGACAGTAAGGATAAATGGTCCAACACGCAAAAAACAAAATACACAGTAAAAAATAGTGAAGGACTAAGCCACAGCAACACAAAGAATAAACTTACAAACCACCTTTTAAAAATGCAACAGCCAATCAGCTTAGAGCTAAAACACAAACTGTTAAAGGGATGTACTACATAAAAACATGTTAAAAAACTACTAATCGAAAAACATATCTCATAAAAAAATATATATATAAAAACTAAGGTATATAAACAGATATCAATGAAGAAGCGCCCATGTTTTGAGAGCAGTGGGATGCAGATGCACAGCATTCATTTACATTTTTTGTTTTAGAAGTGGTATATTCTGATATCAGAGGAGGTGATTTTGTTAATACAACATTATTGCAAGAGCAAGCCTGCATTATATAATTAAGGGCTGATAAGTTTCCAGGCATTAATGAGGCAGTGTCTTTGAAACCTGCTCTCAAAACACGGGCACTTTTTCATTGATATCTGTTTATATACCTTGGTTTACACACACACACACACACACACACACACACACACACACACACACACACACACACACACACACACACACAGACACACACATATATATATATATATATATATATATATATATATGTGTGTGTGTGTGTGTGTTTTGAGATATGATTTTTGATTGGTAGTTTTTTAATGTGTTTTTATATAGTATATCCCTTTAACAGTTTGTGTTTTAGCTCTATGCTGATTGGTTGTTGAATTTTTAAAAGGTGATTTGTAGGTTTACTCATTGAAGAAGCAACCTGTGTATTGTAAAAGCGCTAACTATTATATTATATTTTTTTCTTTGGGCATTACATTGTTTCTCTATTTAGCCTTGTTGATCATTGACCTTTTTGCTTTACTTAATAGGCATGATCTTCCCTTGACAAAGCACAACTGGGATGGGTCCAGTATCTGAAGGTTACCTTTGTATTCGTTGTGCATTTCCATGATAATTTGTTCCATGGCTTTGCTATTAGACTAGTCAGATTAATAGGTCTGTAGTTTCTAGGATTGGTTGATGGTCCACTTTGTAAAGTAGGATCACTGTTGCAGGCCTCCATTCTCATGGTACAAAGAGGTTGTAATTGAAATGTGACTCAAGTGGTCCTGATAGGTCATGTTTCCAGGTATTTAGTAAGCATCCCGAAATATTGTCAGGGCCCATTGAGGCTGTGTTTTTGGACTTAGTGAGCGCAGCCAAGACTTGTACCCTGTTAATAGTTGAGGGGATTATACTCCTAGGTATTTCATGGAGAGAGGCAGGGGTGGAGTGGGGGGGGTGATGTTTGAGCGAATTTGCCAGCCAGCAAATTTGCTATGTCACTGTCCTTCATAAAGGTGACACCATTGAGCAACAGTTTGGCACACTGATGTGTGCTGCCTTTGAGGTTTCAGATCTAGCTTGTCTTTCACCTGTGAGGTTATCTTGACCTCATAATCAGCCTTCTTGAACTTAATTAGTCCTCTTAGTTTCCTGTTTAGTTTAATTAGAGAGCTCCTATCATTATTGAAGTTGCTCTTCTGGATTTTAGCCATGGCTTTTTTCCTTTTTGTTATATATACTTTTTAGGTTAGTATTCCACTAGTGTGGTTTGATTTTAGAGGTTGTTTTTGGCTTACTTCTAGTAGGTTCAGCAGCCTCTATACAGGCACTTACATGGTTGTATAGGGTCTCTGTGAACAATTCTATATTGGTTGTTATGAACTCAGGGTTGGTAAGGGCATTGAATTTTGATAAACTACCACTTAACAGGATGTAGTTTGCTTTGGAATAGTTCCTAACTGTTACAGGGTTTGCTGGGTTTAAAGAGTTGATTTTTTTTATTTCAAAGACATGGTTTAATGATGTGACTTGGGGGGGGGGGGCACTCTCCCATATTGTTAAGTACCAGGTCCAGTATTTTTGAACCTCTGGTGGGTATGTGCTCTTTTTGGTCAAGAGTATTTGTGTTAATAAAGTCCAGGAATCATTATGCCTGCAAGTATGAGGCAGTTTATCCCATCTGTAGAGAAGTAGTTAAAGTCTCCCACAAATAGCTTCTTTGATTTAATGGTGAAAGTCTCCAGTAGTTCTAGGTATGAGCTATTGGATTCTAAGGAGATAGAGAGGGTGACCTATAGCTTGCTAGGATATGGTATTGGAATTTGTCTATGGTGATTTGCATGCTGATAAATTCCATGGCATCATCCTGTTAACCAATGTAGAGTTATGCTTGTTACTAATACAGACTGAGACTCCTCCTCCTTTTGTCCTTGTTTGTGCAGCTGATGGTCTAAATGTGTGGAAGGCATCACTGCTGTACTTTCTGAGGATTTTAACCATGTCTCACTAACAGCACAGATATCTATATACTCCAGTGAGGAGAGCTTGTAGGGTGTAAACGTTCTTGTTTAGGCTCCTAGCATTGGGCAGTAACACCTTTAGGTTTCTTTAGGTTTTATTTGCTATGTTAGTAGGTTTCTGTTTGGCATTGCCTAAAAAAGGCTCTAAGGGGTGGATAACGTTTTAGCCAATATTTAAAAGCCTAGAGAGACAGGTGTAGACCACTCTTTGCAAAGCAATATAGCCTTTTAGCCATGTCCTCTCATGCTGACAGATATTGAACTCCCTTGGACTGACACCAGTAACTAAGCCAATTATTGAAGTCAGTCATTTTTGTTCATACTGTAGCATCATCCTTGGTGAAAATAGAATGCTGCTTAATGCAAGGCACATACTTGTCTGAGACACATATTCAGTGAGAGATCAACAATATCTCGCTTCATACAGTCCAGGGAAGTGTTTCTCATGTTGTTAACACCCACATGGACTATGATATAATCATACTGGTACCTATGGTGTAGTGATCTGAGTAAAATATACCCACATGGGTTTGAACCCGTGTTTTTTCAAGCCTGCATTCCTCAGAACAGTGTATTAGCAATTAATGCCATAGAAGTGCTCACACATTTAGTGGGGTAGAGGGTGTTAATGGTGATATGGTAAGGTGATAGTGGCTACAGATTTCAACATGGTGCCTAGTTCTATAAGGGACAGGGATAATCCTAAAAGGAAGCACCATATCAAGGTGCAGAGAGTGACAGTGAGAGCATTTAAGCATCTATCTCCTGTGAAAATCTGGTGGCTGTTGCATCCAGTAGGAATGAGATACACATATTCATCCTTGAATGGTGTGTCAGTGAGTAAGCTAGATTAAATACTAATATCCCACTCATTTTACCATCCTCATGTACGGATCATAAGGCAGTGTCAGTTTTCTTAGATCCATTGCCCACTCTGAAGTAATGGAAGATACGAAGGATTGACTCTCTGATGCTGAAGGATGCAGACATCAATGAAATGATCCAGGAGGAAGTATCTAGGCATATGTGCACAAATCCTATCACACGTTTTTAAAACAGGAGTTAATTGTGATATGTAAATATGCTAAAACCTTGTTATTGAGGAAATATAATGAGAAAGTCCTGAAGCTTGAAATTACCATCATGGTGCTTGATAAACTTACAGAGATGCAGGGTACAAGAATCATCAGTTGCTCTCCCAAGTATAAGGAACTCCAGAAGTGGATGAGCTAGGCAAAGAGGGACTGGGCACAGCTGCATCTTGAAAAGGTCACCACACTTTCTTGGGCAGGAAGCAGCAGACCAGGAAAACTGCTGGCATATGAGACAGATACATGGAAAGCAGGCAGTTATTCTGCTAATCAGACAGAAGTAGGATGGAGAGCAGGTTGCATCTTTTAAGGGCATTAATGCACCCTGTACTTGGTCATCAGCTCTGACAGACTAGGCAGGGAAGTTGAACAGTATTTAGGAGGCTAAATTACCTGGGCTATCAGATCTCCAAAGTGAGCTGCTCGGTGATCCTATAATTGAAAGAGAGGTGTGTCATGCAGTCTCTATCTGTCAAAACGGGGAATTGCTGGGTCCAGATTGCTTGAATCGTGGCTATATACCATTTTCTGTGATTCAGACTCTCCAAGCTTAACATCACTGTATTAGCACTTTCAAGACAAGTGAGATAACTCATTCATCACATACATCAGTAATCATGGTGTTACCCAAAGCAGGTAAGTATACTTTAGTCTCTAATTACAGACCAATCTCATTGGTAAACCTGCACATGAAGATTTATGTAAAGATTTTGACAGACAGGTTGAATACTCTACTCCCAGGCCTTTGCCTCATACATAAGCAAACTCTAAGCTGCAAGGGCAGGAATGCAGGGGCATAGTAATGCTGATACATGCTGCAGGAGTAAATGCAGGGTTTAAGCAATGTCCCAGAGCAGGTGATTGTAGTGTTCACTGATTTTGAAAAAGCCTTTGATTCCATCAGGCTGACATATATGTGACAGATTCTTCAAGAAATGTCTTTCCAAAGGAGCTCATACTGGGTGTTCAGCCGCTTTTCTATTTCCCTAATGCTTGCTAATTAACTAATGACACATTATTGCCTGCATTTCTGTTAAAGTACTGGGACTCATCAAGGCTTCTCCCTTTCAGCTACACTGTTCCTTCTGGTTGTGGAGCCATTGAAATAGGGCATTAAATTCTGTGCAGAGTATATCATCTTGGAATCTCTTCAACATAGCATCAAAAGCTCTTATGTTTGCAGATGACTATATAATTCTAACCCAGACACCAATGCAAGACATCCCCAGTTAATGATTTCATGAAGGTGTTTGGTGACCTCAGTGGTCTTAAAATAAGAGTCACTAAGATGAAATTATTCCAAGTTAACCAAGCAACCAGTGTCCTGGGACATTAGAAGACAGGCAACCCCTCCTCCTGGGCTAAGAGGAACCCTATGCATGTAGGTGTTATTTTACATCTCAGCATGCAGACTGTGCTAAGCATCAATCTAAAAGGAGTATGTGACAAAGTGTACAAATGGATGCGCTTGTACAGGAAGTTAGGTCTTGCCCTTATGTTCTGTATAGTGGCAGTGAAAATGTTTCTGTCACCTCTCCTCTTTTACATTTTTAGGCATATGTCAACAAATCAGGGACAATCTTGGCTTAAGAAACTCTTGTCCATATTAAACAAATTTATATGGTGTGGGTAGCAGTATCAGGTAGGGCAAACCGTAAGGGAGGGGCTCATCTGTAATTTTTATTGCTGTTAATAAAGGTGTTGCGAAAACGTGATAGCTTGCTTTAGCTTTTCCTTCCCTTCCTGTCTAACCTTGTAGTTCACTGCATTTGTTCTTCCAGTTACTCAAAATATCCATTATTACTTTGCCAGAAATGTGTTCTTGGTGGAGGGCACTAAGATTAAAACATATATTTGTTGCATTTCCTGGGCTTACTGCATATGCCCATTTACAATGGGCATAACCAGCTTTAATCTACCCTGCAAATTAACCTAGCATCCCATCAAACTTTTAAATGGTGTCTTTGCTTCTTCCGGAGTTTCCACAGCAATGTCATATAGTTCTCCGAGATGCCTGCTATAGAAAATTTCAAATGAGGTAAACATAGCTGAAGCTTGTGACACCTATCTTAGGACAAACAGTAAACAGAGTAACAACTGGTCACAGTTCTTCCTGTCCATGTCAATAGCTTGTCATACCATGGACTTTAATGTTTTATTGAACCTCTCCAATAATCACTCAGTCAGTGGATGATAGTTTGATGTTTTCAGCTGTTTGAATTTAAAGCACTGGTATAAGTAATGCAATACTCTTAACATGAAGGGAGTCTTGACCTGTAAGTACCTCTTTAGGAAAACCCAGTCTAGAAAAATAAAAAATATGAATTCTCTAGAAATTTCCTTAGCATTATCTTTGCATAATGGCAGTAATTCTGGAAATTTTATAGTATGTTATTACTACTATGTAAAAATGGGTCGACCTGATAATGTTAAATTCCACCTCACTAAACTTTAGAAACATGAGAAGACTTTGCCAAAAATGGACTTTACCAAACTTTCACATCACTGGAATTTTACTCTGGGAAAGGAGACAGTTGGCCACCATGGAGAAATTTGCCCTTTTCCCCATTACAGTGCGATCTTGGAGTTGGTATATTTAGTTAGGGAGGTTGTGTGTGGGGGTGGCGGGGTGAAGCCCCCCACTTGGGTGGGCTTGATATGCTTTGGTGTGTTTGTTTTGCTATGGTGGCCAAGTGTCTCCTTTCCTGGAGTAAAACTCCGGTGATGTGAACATTTGATAAAGTCCATTTTTGGCAAAGTTATCTTGTGTTTCTAAAGTTCAATGAAGTGGAATTTCGATTATATCAGGTAAACCCATAAAAATACCCACTGATAAAGGTTACTAGTAGTCTCAAATAATACCGCTACCCTAAGGTGTCATGATCTATGGATTCATAAATCCAGGTTGGGGGTGCAGCTTAATTTCTTTCATTATGCATGACCACTATGACCTCACTAATAATCTTACCTTAGTTTTGGCCATTCCCAGATGACCTTCTAGCATGTGACTATGGGCTAGCTTTATTACTAATGTTCTGTAAGGCTTTGCTAATAGCAATGAATGTAGAATTTATTTCCTATCCTTGTTTCTACAAGAGATCATCTTTTAACCCAAAACTGTGGTGAGAAATAATGGGAACAGCCTATCTACTACCCCACCCTACATCCTTGGTTATATTCTGTCTTCCCCTACTTAATGTATCAAGTTCCCATTGTGCTTTTGTAAAGTTTTTATGGTTTACTTGTAGGTCCACTTACTGAAGGTTACTTTTCTCACTAGCTGGTCTTGAACTAGAAGGTGCAGTTTCTTCTCCTTAAAACATTGGCATTTCAACTTCATCTATGTCTACCCTTGCAAGGTGTAATTTTGTACAAAAATTACCTTCTACACTTTCTTTGTCTATTGCACAGGCTTCTAGAGTGCTCTGTTTTCTTTTAGATTATCCTCCCTCTGTCTTAGTGCAAGTCAACAGAATTTTTTCAGGGTTTCATCCTTCTCTGTGTTGCCCTGTCTTTGCAAAGGGTATCGCAAACCAAAATTTATCTTCAGTTTAATTCCTTTCCTTAATTAGTGATAAATGTAGCTTAGAGCTTGCTTTTACTTTTATTTTCTGCATTATGCTAACAGACATGTTCAGAACATTGCATTATCCTATCTATCTCAATTCTAGTGCTCACTTTGCTCTCAGGGTACTCACTTAAGTATATTGCTTATTCAGTATTTACCCTCCCAGTTGTGCAGACTCCAGTTTTCCTATCAGTTCGCCTTCAGTTCCTGTACCGACATCTGATACAGTTTTGGGCTTCTGTTGTTATATCTTTGGAGTACGTTTATGGTAGCAGACAGAATCCTTTATACTGTGTAATGATAACTAAATTCTAGTCCCTTCTTCAGCTTTCCATCAGCTTCTTTCTCCTGGTTTTCATTTTGGACATCTCTATAGGTTCATAGGTTGGTACCAGGCTATCGGCCCTAGGGCCTATACAAGCCAGGCCATAACAATTCCCTGGGTATGTGAGTATGAGTATGTGTAACTGTCTTATGTCCCACATTCTTATGCAGAATGGGTATACCAAACTGCTGCTTTACCCATTTCTTATTAAGTGTATCAGTTTGCTACACTCTGCCTATGCATTTTTCCTCCTCTCAAATCTTCTATAATATATGAACACGGGGAAAGTCTTTTCCTAATATGACAGTACGGCTTAGGTCAGGGGTTATAGCCATAGAATGTAAAAGTTTTCTTAGAATGCTTTGAACTTATACATGTGAGGAATATTTCTTTCCATCCCGATGAATGTATATTACCTCCACTTTTTAAATGTGTCTAATCTTATACTTACATAGCAGGGGACCATTGACAATGGCAATCATTCCAGAATATATCAGGGCTTGACCATTTTTTTTTTGTTCTAAAAGTATAGTAGACTTCACCAGCTTGATCGTAATGCAGTAACATAATGCTAGTTCACCTCTAGCATGCATTTCAGTTTTTACATTTCTTCTATTAGCATTCCTTTTATTATTAGCAATGTGACACTTTCTCTATATTTGAAACAAGTTAACCAATTACTTGTGGCTTTTTCACAAAAGATGGCATATTTCTTACTGCAACTTTAGGCTTTAAAACAGACAATTCAGTTTTAAATACTTTGTCATTAACTAAGAAAGATTTTACTTAAGTGACTTCCAAGTACCTAAGCCCAACAGTGAAAAGTGACAGTGCAAGAAGAAAAAACACTGCTCCAAAGCCACAAACCCATACTTTAATAAACAAATGTAAACACTTTCATTTCCAGTGCTACAGAAACATCATCAGACAAACAGATACACTACCTCACATATTTTAAATACCATAAAAACATCACTTCCTTATGGGATTAACCTCACTTCCTTGAGGGGGTGGGGCCCAAGTGCAAGGCATGTTATACAACATTTTATGCAACATCTCACTTTTTAAGAAAGGTGGCACCAAAATGCAAGATGCAAAGTTACAAAACATTTTGTTACCTTCATAAAATCCTAGTGCATTTTGAATACCAAAAGCTAAAAAACATATATATATAAACATAGAAGTTAATGCCAATAATAAAATTGCATTAGTTGCTTTGTATACTAAAAAAATGCATGTTATTTCATAATAAAAATCAAACAGTACCTGCTTTCAACGTTAAAATAGGTTTGATCAATATGTACTCATTAAGCCCTGGGGAGGTAGTGGCAATTAAGAGAAACTACCAGTACAGTTCCCTTTTCTCCACAAAGGTATCCCAGCCACCCCCTCTGTCTAGTACACCTACCTTTTCCAAAATAACAAATACAAATTTCTTAAAACCAGGACACGTGGTGGTATGTTTATACAGTGCATTACTTGTGTTTTTGCTTTTAATAGCATAAAGATGTTGATAAATTCTCATACATAAGGGGCCGTTAGTTTTGCCAATATAAAAAGCAGAACAAGTGACACAAACACTGATATAAACAACCCCCTTGGTGTTGCAGTCATATTTACAATTAACAGTAAGCAAGAATGGGCAACCTTGAACAAGGAAACTACTAACTTCCAGGATATACCTGCATTGCCAGCAGGCCCCACATGTCACTACACTAAAGTGCAATCTCGGAGTTGATATATTTAAGTAACAGGGGGTGTGGGGGGGCTTCCCTCCATAGGGTGGGTGCAGGGGGGCTTGCCCCCTGCTTATACTTGGAGAAGAGTAATATGGTTTGTGTTTTATTTGTTTCAGTGTGTACTTGTGTTGGAATATAATAAGTGTTGGTATCCTGTGTGTTTTCAGTATTTAGAGTTTTCAGTATTCTGAGTTTTCAGTATTTTGAGCTTTTAGAGATTTTAGTCTCAGTATTTTGAGTTTAGGTATTTTATATATGTACATGGAGTCACAGACTCACAGAGCCAGAGCTAGGTGGCACCCCCATCAATACAAGGTTGAGTGCCAATATATACGTGTATGTATATATATATATATATATATATATATATGTATATATATATATATATATATATATATATATATATATATATGTATATATATGTATATATATATATATATATATATATATATATATATATATATATATGTATGTGCAGTCCTTCCTTTGCTCATGTGGGTTTCCTCCAGATGGTCTGGTTTCGTCTCACTTTCCAAAGACATGCATTTGGTGGATTGGGCACTCTAAATTGGCCATAGACATGAGTGTGCGTGCGACTGTGTGGTATGGAAGAACAGTCATTGCAGGGCTAGCCACCAGGTGGTGTGAACGTTTTACCTTTATAAAGCCAAATCACAGTGGTACGAATGCTCATATGACTCGTAACCAAGAAAGTGAAAACAGCAATAGTCCTTGATGTTCAAAAAACAGTAAATTGAAAAGCAGATTTGCTGTTTTTCGAACATTAATGTCGAACAAAAAAAAAAAAAGAAGTGCCTCCCACACCCCCCCCACTTTAATATTCTAACTCCGAGATCGCACTACAGTGGGGAAAGGAACCATTTTCTGAACCCCTCTACAGTGCAATCTGCTCCACAATGTCGAATCTGCAATGAGTGAATGTCACTGTGCATTCGTTCATTGCACATTCATATCTTGTTTCGTTCGGCGTTTGCAAACTTTGCAAACAGTCTTTTGAACAATTGCTGTTCACCCGTTTGTGAATCGCCTTTCTAAGGGGTAAACCAGTGTGAACATTGGCTTTAGATGATTGTCACTATTGAAATGAAACCCCAACTCCATGTGCAAAAATGGGAAGGAGGGGTTGTGGATCATCATCACTCAAAAACATTAATCCTTGTTATACAATAATACACACAGAAATTCACATTATATGACAATACTTAACATGACATTCTTCTTTTTATGTACATATTGCACCCTTCAAATTTTAATACTGTAATATTATTTCACCTTTTTTGTTATCCTCCAAATCCCACCATCCTTTGCAAGAGACTACCACTTGTTTTTAACGACAAATACTCGGCTTTGAAGCAACTACTATAGAGTCTTAGAATTTGTACCTAAAACTCCCACTGAGGCAAAGAATAACATTCTGTCAGTTATTCAGTAATGATAAAGTCTTAGATCTCATGAAATGCTTGTTTTAGCTAAATGCACTGCTGGCAACATTCTGAAGAGACAACCATGCACTACTTCCTGTTGCAAAGTTGTCTGAGTTATTGCCTGCTGAAGTTAGTTGTATAATTTTAGTCTGGCTCAGTAATGCTAGTACCTTGTGTAATGCAGGTAACCCATGCAGACCTGTACCATTAAAAATTAAGAAAAGGCTTAATGTTTAAAAATAAGGGGAGGAATCAGGGTGATGAATTCAACATGATCACCATGTGTTGGCACAAGATTATGTGGCAGCATGTACAGCAGTGGGGCTGAGTGGGGTTTTTAATGAATTGTGCAAAACATATACATAGTCCTTAAAAAAATTTAAAAATACCATTAATATAGATGGCTAAAGGATGGATCTTAGATCCAGAAGCTGAAACAATGGGACGTAAAGGAGTATTGTCTAGTTTCTTATGAACCTTAGGAATGCCAAAAATTGCTGGAATCACTGGATGGTCAACTTTCATAAACCTATAAAGGCTATAGTCAATGCCCAAGATGGTATTTTAAACAATTTCTTTAAGGACTATGTATATATTTTGCTCGATTCATGGGAGTTTTTAAGATATAGGAAGCAGGATTTCTACAATGATGAGTTATTATTGGTCACTGTTGATGTTGTTGACTTTTTTTTCTTGTACACCCCACCTCCTTGGTGTTGAGTGGTTTACAGAGCCTTGTGCAGATATCCCATCTAATGGAATTAATTCTTTACAATAATTTCCTCTACTATAGAGGAGAATATTTTAGACAAATATCTGGAGTAGCGATGGGAGTGGCTTGTGCCGCCATATATGCAAATATAATTCTTTGGTACTGGGACCAGAACTTGGTTTTTAAATCTAACTTTATAGGTCTTATTGTGACCTATTTCCACTTTTTGGATGACATATTTATTGTATGGAAAGGTAGTGTAATAGAACTGGAGGTATTTGTAGATTTTTTAAATGCACACATCAACAGAGTTTTTAAAATTTACGTTTTCTTACTCCAGCGAAAACGTTAACTTTAGATATTATTCTGGTGAAATGTCTGGACAAACAAAGATTCAGTTCTTTACTTTAAAGAAAACTCACTTGCTCCAAAACTTTCCTGCACTATTCTAGTAACCACCCTTTCACACAGAAACAAAGCTTTGTGAAAAGCCAGATGGTATGTTTTTTGACAACTGTGTCAGAGGAGGACCAATTTTTGCATGAGATCCACAAATTAAAAAATATGATCACCAAAACAGGCTACCTACTTAAAATGCTGAATAACATTAAAGATGAGGTTTGCAAAAAAGAGCTGATATTTTTTCCATTAATAGGTTTAGGTCCTCAGTCTACAGATACTGTACATGCTTTGCCCTCTGAATATGAACAAAGTATGATTGTAAAATATGGCCCTTGTTGTAGTGCTATTAAGCAGGTACTGACTGGTAAGTGGAAGGTTATAGAATGTGACAATACGTTGTGTAATATATTGGGGGGGGGGTGAGTCCCCAGTTTGTGTGCAAGAGGCATTTTAATTTAAAGGAAAATTTGTAGTCAGCTACAGCAACTGATTTTATAAATGTGTTCACCAAAGAGCCTAAAGGAATGCCAAAGTGTGGGTCCTGTTCACAGTGCAAGTTTATTTTTATGGGCCAAACTTTAAAACTGAAAAGCATTCATGTTGTGCTTAAACTGCATCAAGCTTGTGGTTGTAACTCATCTAGAGTCATTTATCTTGCTTTTTCTGATTTTTGCCACTATTTCTATATTGGCAAAACTGAAGGTGCTCTTAAAAACACATATATGAATACATGCATGATTTAAAAACTCTCAATGTTAATAATGCTTTGTTAAAACATAAACAGGTTTGCCCTAATAATAAAATGTTTTTCTTGCTTTGTTTAAACATAAACAGGTTTGCCCTAATAATGCAATGTTTTTATTTTTATACTGGAACAAGTTTTACCTAATGTTTGGGGGGGCTTCTTGGGAAAAGAAACTATAGAGTACCAGGAGCTTCTTTGGCAGCTTAGATTAGAAGCTGACCAGCCCCCTGGTTTAAATGATAAAATTTCACTTAATTGTGTTCTCATGCATGCAGCTAAATTGTAATTAGTTGGAGGTTATGCCTTATTTATACTGGTTGTATCTTTACCCTTTCATTTATATTTCAAAGATGTTTTTCAGTTTATGCTTAGACTAGGTTTGTGTTTATTTTTTGCATTAAGGATTTTATTGTTCAGCTACCATCACTTTAATTTTCAACTGAGTGTTCCTGGATATGATTGGTTGCTTAATGTCATGTGTCCTTTTGAATTTGCTATTTAGATGTGGTATTTGTTTCATTTTAATGTTCTGACGAAGTCCTCTCTGTAGGGACAAAAGTGCTCAACGTTTTACTTATTAAATTATTCTAGCCATATCATCATGTGTGTACATTAAAGTTTATGAGCACTAGCACAGCCTGCTTCACTTTGGGACTGCCTTGAGTGTTTCTGGTTCGTTGATTTTGGTGGATTGTAATGTCAGAAATTTGAGTGGCCTTTTATAGTTGAAGCATTCTGAAATAGGTAGTTTTGTCATTATTGATTTATAATCTTTGTTTCATTTCTTACTGGAAAAATGTTCAAAACTACACATTTAACACACTCTAACAAGTGGTGCTGTATTATAGAAGGGATCTAATTTAATGTAATCAGGAAGGTGATCAAAGAACACATGCATGTATGCATGATCCTGAAAATGTGGGCAAAAGGCTTCCAGTTTGAAAATAGCCCAAAGGTAAACTTAATTCTCTACTGGCAAGATACTTTGTCTTTGAATGTGGGTTTCGATGAATGTGAGTTTCAGTGTCAGAGATGATTACTGTTAATGGTAAGTCTGTTTACATGTGAGACTCTAATGTTCTGTTTAGCAAAAATATACCAGTGTTTGTGTTATAAAATTTGAAATAAAAGTTTTAAATTAAAAACAAGTATCTTCAATTACTGTAGAAGTAGAAAAGAAAATAGTGTGTACACTGACAAGTCTGAACAGAGTGTATGGTAAATGGGGAGAAATAGCCAAGTAATGGGACACTGCAATGGCTGCTGCCAGGGAGGTGGGATGCTGTGTGTGTGTGTGTGTGTGTGTGTGTGTGTGTGTGTGTGTGTGTGTGCGTGCGTGCGTGTGTGTGTGTGTGTGTGTGTGTGTGTGTGTGTGTGTGTGCGCATGTGGTGGTGGGGGGCCCAATCCATTACCTTGCCTAGAGCCTGATATGACCATGATCTGGCTTTGTAACCTAGTACTTACTTATGAATGTATGTAAATAATATTAGCCCCAGTTTATGTAAAAAAAATGTTGAATAAAGTATTATAGTCACATCTGAGACAAATATGCAGTTTGCCAAGGATACTGGACAGACAAAAACACTTCAATGATACATAAAATGTCAGTGCAAGCTAATGAAAACTCTGTCTTTCCCAGGAAAATCAAATGAAAATCAGGTTTGAACAGATGTGTCTCAATACAAGCTTGCATCCTGAACTTCATGAATTCAGCAAAGATGCATATGTCTAGTCATAGTACTTATATTCAGTATAAATGTTGTATTGTATATAATATCTGCCAATAAGGATGATGTTGATATGCTATCAGAACCATTTTGAGTATAGCACAAGGTTGATGATGCATATCATTGGTGGGAATGTCATCAAATGATAGCAGGATGAATACCCACAGTATGAATTCTAATTCAGTGAAAGTTAAAATCCCCTTTTCTTATGTAGTTTTTTACTGGATATGTTAAGTCTATTTCCTTATCAGATACATATCAAAATTGTTTTAGCTACCATGACAACAAATAGTGTTAATTGGAGCTTTGGAAAAAGCCTTCCCGCTTCCACTATTTTCAATAACTATATGTTAGACTTGCGATTTCAGCCACTGAGGCTAAAAATGAGACATGAGAAACTAGGCATTATATGTAGATTAAAATAAGTTACTTTATTTTATTGTAGCATTTGGTGGGGAATATTTTATCCCTCTTCTTTCTTTTTATCTCCTTTATTGTAAATTGTTTTTTCTTAGATGCGTTGTATTTGTTCGTATATGAGGTTTAGTAACAAACGAATTTGTCCAGAGACATCTCCAAAGTAGGGTCAGATAGAAATACTAATAGAATTAAGAGAGTAATAGAAGAAAGTTAGTTGGGGGGGGGGTGAAAGAGTTAAATTGGAAAAGTAGGAGGCTTAGGAGGAAATGAGGTAAGTGTAGGGAGGGGCTTAATGGGTTTTATGTGAGTATATTTGGGTAAGGGATCACATTTGGTGTAAACTTTCTACCCGCTCTCCCTCCCTAATTTTGGAACATTGGGGATTATGTGGTTAATTTATAGGTTTGGGTAGCTGGAAAAGAGGGGCAGGCTTGTCCATCTTGTGTTCCCCCTCTGGTGTTGGATGTTTAATTCAATGTGTTTGGAAATGAAAGTGAGCGATTGGACGCTGCTTGATAAGTAAAAGTAACCAAGCAGAAGTAAGGACGTGGCTTATTTGGTTAGGGTGAGTGAGGTCATGCTGACCTAGAAAAATGGGGGTTGAATGTTTAATTCAATGAGTGGGGAATAAAAGTGAGCAATGGGACACTGCTTGATAAGTAAAAATAAGTGAGTGGCGGTAAGCTGCTTATTTGGTCAGGGTGAGCGAGGTCACACTGCCCTAGTAAACGGTTATATGGATGTTCATGCTGTGATTAATAAATTAAAATATTGATCAATAAAGTTATGTTTATGGAAGTTTAATAAAGGCTGTCAAATGTCATTTGGTGTGGTGTGTTTATTGAAGGTGACCGGGACAAATGTATACACAAACATTTTAATAAAAATATAAACATGATAAAGCTTCATGTTTATATCCTGATTACATTATGATTTAATAAGAGCTCTTGATTAGGCTTAAATGAAAATATTTCCTAAGCAGAATACACTCAAGATTCAGTTTTACCTGCCAGTGTGTAAACAGATAATGATTCATTATAGTAAATGAACTTTTCTCACTAAGTTATTATGTAATTGTATTGTCTCAAAGGCTGGTTTAATGTGTATCATTATGTTGCACTTTGCATAAGAACAGCCTGTTTGGGCATGCCTAACAAATGAACCTCATGATCAGTATAATTTAGATGGAGGATTTACAGTTGTCAGTGAAAAACAGCTGCAATAGCAAAAAAAAATAATTATAAACAGTACATCGAGTTTATATTTGATTTTGTTTGCACAGGGAGAGATAAACATAGAGCTGTGCTCAGTTCATTTACTTTATCATTTAGTTAAGAATATAATATGTTTGGGGCCTATAAAGACATCATTGGCTGTGTAAATACTGAAACCGTGTCTTAGACGATCAGATTAGCTTGCATACGTTGCTTAGGTAACAGCATACTCAGTGTTTTTGGCTGATGATAGACAAAAGCTTGCTGGCTTCTGGTTATTTGATTCTGCTGAATAATATTGAAGTACTCTGGAATTCATATCATTTAATCAGATGATAGAAAATAGAAAGTCTACTTGCAAAGCTACTTTTGACTTTATCTAAACTAGGTGCTTCCTACAGACAAACAAGGTTTGGTTTCTGCAACCTGCACTTGCATAATGTATGATTGTTGAAGTCGTTTATCTTCAGCCATGTTTTACTGGAAAAATATTTCTGCTTTAAGCATGTATGCTATAAAAAGGACCCAGTTTGAATGTACAAGACTCCTTTAACTAAAATGGGCATTTTGGTTGTTTACTGTCTCTTTTAAGTGGTCAGAAAATAGGTTCTGATTTCCCTGGATTTAACTAGGTTAATTTTCTTGCATTTTCTTTCATTATTCCAGTATTTTGCAATTGACATTAGTTGTATTGGTCTGTTTAGCTGGAGGCAAATACTTAAAAAATGTACTACTTGGAACATAAAGTACAATTCTGAAAATGACTTTGATTTCTTGCTTAAATGGCTGGAAGATGTAACCATTTCTCCCAGTAATAAAAGACACACACACACACACACACACACACACACACACACACACACACACACACACACACACACACACACACACTACCACCATCATTCTGCTCTGATGTAATGTACAATGACGGTTTATTGATATGTTATTTAATTTTGCACTGCTCTACAGAACTTGTGAGTTTCATTGTTGTACAGGTGTTCTTCATAGAAACGTCTAGAAGCTGAATTACAATTTAAATTAGATGGGTGACTGTAGAACTGGAACTTCTACTTTCTTATTAACATTTATTGCAGTAGTCCTTCATCCACTGCTTACACACACACATATATATATATATATATATATATATATATATATATATATATATATATGTGTGTGTGTGTGTGTGTGTGTGTGTGTGTGTGTGTGTGTACACACACACACACACACACACATATATATATATATATATATATATATATATATATACACTCACACATTCACAGGCAGGCATACAAGCACACTCATATAGACACACACAAACACAGATAGGTAGACAAAGGCACAGACACACACACACACACACACACACACACACACACACACACACACACACACACACACACACTTTGCACATAACTACAGGGAATTTGAAAGATTGCCATTCTGCCTCAAGTACCTACCTAAAGCCCATGGAGGCATAAGGAAGATGTGCAGACTTTGCATGGAAGGCATTTTAACCAAGAATGAACTGTGAACCAAGCTTTGTGAGGGGGCAACACTAACTGATGTACCCCTATGCCACCCATCTCTTGAAATGAACTGAGAACTAAGCTTTATGAGGGAGCAACACTAATCGATGTACCTCTGTGCCACCCATCTCTAATAATGAAGTTTACCTTCTTTCAAACTTTCTTAGGTTGAGTAAAATCAGCATAATACCCAGTCTTAAATAAGGCTGGTAATACTTTCTTTAAACTTTAAAAATGTACTTTAAATATTTAAGCTGAAACACAAGAAGCATCTCAAAAGGAGCCCAATGCTCAAAAGAGCACAGAAAACCTGCTGTAAAATAATCACACAGCTCAACATTCTTATGTTCCAGGGAAAAACATGATCTAATTTTAGTGGTTTCTATGGTATTCACTGCTACTGCTCTGGTCACCCACAAGCTGGACATTGTACTTAACTCTAGGGGACAAAGGGAAGCTTAATATTTAATTTTAATGCACTGCAACCTTTAACAGCTACACGATATGCTTGAGTAAGCCAGCAGGCATTAGGACAAAGTGCGGTTGCAAATAAGCACCTTATTGACTTGAGGGAATATTTTCTTCTCTACCTTATGAGATGGTTTAAAGGTGCACCGGCATACTAGGAAATAAGATCTGTTCTGCAGCCCAGTGCTCATTTATGTTATCAGTCTGAACAAGCAGAAGGTTATTTAATGAAAAGGGCACTGCAATATGGAGGGCCCAATTGTTTTATCTAATAATCAAAAAGTTATGTAACTAAAAATCTCAATAATACTTACATTTGCTAGTCTGATTACTCATGCTTAGGATCAGAACTCTTAAGAAAACAGGTAAAAACTGGAGCAAGAAATTGCATTTTTGTATTTTTCTTCATTCACCTATCTAGTGTTTTGTTTCCCCATGTGGTATTCTAACTGAATATCTGATTACTTTTTTATTTCAAATCATTTTACACACTCATCTCACCTTGCACCTCACTCATTCTATTTTTTTATTTAAATTTGTTTACCAGAGTACAGCACTGATCAAGCAGTGAAAAATGTCATGCTCTGCCCAGGACATTGCTCTTCACACTGACTCATAACACCTGTTTTAGCTTCATACCTTTCAAAGCACACATATTGATATTGCTAACCAATAATCAGAGACAGTGATGGATTAATTATAGCTTGGGCCTTGGGTGGTTTTTAAGCCATGGACCCCCACATCTTTTTTTTAATTTTTGGTAATGAATAAATATACAAGTATTTTTAATGTATACTTACCTACCTAGTCTTGAATATTTTTCCAGCAAGAAGTGAAGCTAAATGTTTCTAACAGATAATAACAAAAATGCCAATATTAGAATATTTCAAGTACAAAAGACCACTCAGATTGCTGAAATTATAATAGACCAATGCCCAAGCCCATCAATTACAACTTGACTGTGTTCACCTCAAATGAGCAGTTATATTAATAACTAGCCATGGTAATGTATTCCAACTTGTTTTACCCAAATGTACATTAGTTCTGTAAAATTCAGAATTATGTCTGTTTAACTTTATCGTGACCGCCCTTGTATGCAGCAGTTATAGATCAAGCTGTTGACTGCTAACACCTTAGATGTCTGATTGTGATAAAATAAATAATAATTATGGATTGAGTAATATATTTCAAGTTTGTTTCATGCAAATATACAGAGGCACAAGTATTCCAACTTATTTCACACAAATACACACTATTCCATCAAAGCTTAAATGTTTAAACTTCAAAATCCAAAAAACAATGACCAGGCAGCTAAATGACTGAGGTACAAGTTTTATTCCAAATGCATTGGTTAAGTACTTTAGTCTAAAATTTATCATAAGCAAGCAATAAGTGTATGAATTACTTTCATCCATCAACAAAACCCACAGAGCAGTTATAGCCATTTGCAGCAACCACCTCATCTGATTGTGATAAAAAAACTCTAAACCTCTTGGAGTAAGATTCAGGGCAAAGCAATAAATAATGATGGTCAAAGACCCCAAATCAGATACCCATTATAAATGTTGCTCTTATATATTTAGAAAGTTGGTGGAATCATTTTTGCATTATTGTGTATTTTCTTAAGGACATGAAGCATGAAACACAACTGCCTGCTATTATTTAGTGACTCCAATCCCCATAAAACTGCACATTTTATAGGGAACAGACCAAAATATGAGGCAAAAGCATAGGGATTCTGCAAAATTAGTGGTAAAAGCTATATACGTTCAACTGTTTCATACAAGCAGAAGTTGCAAGCATTCTAACTTATTTCACACAAATGCAGACTGACTAGTCTTGCAAATCTAGGCTGTTTAAACTGAGAAACAACAAGAGGGCAACTTACAATCATCCACAGACAGACCCACCCCACCCAGCAGTTATATCCACTTTACTGTGTACACCTCATCTCATTGTGATTAAAATAGCTGTCAGTCTGTCAGAGTAAGATTCAGGTAAGGAACTGAAACTGCACTTATAATCCTAGAACATTGTTAGAGTAATATTTTTCATTAATTGACATTATTTAGTAAATGCAATTCTTAATGATTTAACAGAAAACCACACCTTTTATGATGACCAGCCCAAAATATTTGCCAAAAAGTCAGGGACTTTGTGCATAATCAGGGACAGTTTTAACTTTCACACAAACCATAACTAGAGAGAGAAACAGAGAGGGTAATTATTCCAAGTTATTTCACAAAATACACCCTAGTTTTGTAAAGGTAGATTGTTTAAACTGAGCAGATAACAAGAGGGTAAATTACTTTTTTCTACAGCCGCCCTCACTCTACCACCAACCAAATGTTCTAACCACATTTCTGACTTTGCATGTCTCAGATTGTGATAAAAATAATGGGCACATAATGCACTGCAACTTTGTTTTTCACAAACTATAGTCACGTCAGTAAAGTATTAATTTCCTACTTACTTCACTCAGATTGCGTTAGTCCTACAAATTCAGCCCCAAATAATTGAATAGATGATCACTGAATCACACAGCCTCCTTCTCATGCATACATGCATACAGCTGGCTAGTTCTTTTCTGTTCCCATCCCTCATTTATTTGTGCATTCAGTTCAACTCATTCATGTCACTAAGCCACTCTATTATGTGCTCCTATTTTTTCCAGCTCAGTCCCCTGGTCCCCTGGACCCAAAAAACCCTGTCCCCTGAAACGGTGTATTACTAATACATTCTTTAAAGCACCCTTCACATAACCCCATAGACCCTTAGCAACATTTGTATTTATTTCCTATTCAGGCCTATGTCATGCCCTTAAAGCCTTTTTTTCTGTCCATGCAGATCCTCTTCCCCTTATATGATCATGTTTTGCTGTTTTTCTTTTTCATCTTCCAGTGTATAGGTCTTCCCACCCATTGTCCTCCATTCTCTTTAGTACCCTAGCATTCCCTTTATTACCCTAGTAATATTCCATTATATCTGCTTGAGTTGCTGACATCCTTATCGATGAGCAGCCAATAGGAGAGAACACAGATCCCTAAATGTCGCCTGTTTAGGGAGGGGTTATATAACCACTCTCTTCCTGAAGTCTGCACCCTTAATTATATAGCACAGTGCCTTAGGGGCTTTGGTTACAAAAAGACAGACAGACAGACAGACAAGGTCACTAATGCAGTATATGAATATAATATAAAACACTGTGCTTGATGTATATATGCCTTGCAGATAAAATCCTGTTAATAAATGTGCTTGATTGTGTAGTTCTGTATATAAAGTGTTTCTTTGCTGCTTTTATATATACATTTATAATGTATATATTTAGAATCTGAGTCTTCTAAATGGGTTTGATTTTAATTGCATTTTGAAACATGACACTTTTAATGATGGATGCAGTGGTTAATTGAAAAATGTATTATTCTTTGTGATGGATTTAATTTATTATGAATTGGTCCATTTTGGTTAGTAGAAAAACATGCCTCTGTATTTCAGAGGCTGAGCAGCATTTCTGCTTGAAATTCTCTTTTCTGAAACATATCTTAGTAATATAGTTAAGTATAGAAATGTGACTGGGCACCAAAACGGTAGCTGACAAGAATGTCATTTGTGCACATGCCCTCTCAATTTTTGTGTATTTCCTTTCTTAAATACTTTTAAAGTGATTTCTTATGTAAACTCAGTGTCTTTGAAAGTCGTTTTATTGCTCTGCTGGGCTGCAACTATATAAGGATGCCTAAAGATACCCAAACGGACTTGACCTCAGAACCAAACCCCACCACTTGGGAAGTACAATTTTCTGTTATTGTACTTAACTTAGAGTTTTCTACTGTTGCTTTGCTTTATCATCTCTGCCAATGGTGATGACTGTTTGTGGGATCACTCTAAAAGCCATCTGACTCATGAAAGGGAGACAGTTTGGGAGTGGTGGATTTATACATTTAGAACTCTTAGCAAGTTATCTCCTAGTGAGAAAAGGGGACACTGTTATTGTTTTGCGTGAAATTTGTTGCTGGTTGCGAGAGCAGTGTGTTTTTTTGACTGGCGTATGTGCTCCGATTTGTTGTTTAAACTCCTGTGTCTGCAGACATAGGTGCTCTACTTTGTTGGGCTGTGACGATATGAGGCGATCTGAGGATACTGATCGGACTTGACTTTAGAACCAAACCCCATTACATTTGTGAAGTGCTGCTTATTCTGCAGCAGGTTTGCACATTGTTGGGAAACTACTTACAATTCCCAGTGTTCGCACCATCTGTATTTGTAAAATAAAACCCTATGAAGTGATGCCACATCTGATACTTACTAAGACGACCGCACTAACAGGACAACAGTTTCCAACTGGGCAAACCCACACACTCCTGTGGACTCCTGTGAATTACTGAGCACAGCTGTGTGCACAAACAAACACTTGCAGAGAGCCAAATTACCCAAGATTGAGTTCCCTCTTGCTATAGCCATATTGTTTAGTCTCTTCCACTTCTTTTGCTAGCTGTGAGCATTCTGAGCCTAAGTGTAATCCTTGCTGTGCTCTGTAAATTTGTACTAAAACTGCATCTGTGCTAATTTACAGTCACTGTCTTCAAGAAAATATTACTTATTATAGTTGCATTTACTGATGTTTTTTGTACTCATCATTTGTTGTCTACTGCAGGCATTGTGAGCCTGAGTCTGTTCATAACTACAGACTATTGATTGTTCCATTCCTGTACCAAGCTTTTGTGGTTGCACCTGAACCAACTCATTTATACTAAGCTGCTGTGGTGGCATCTGAACTAAATAAGTTGTATTAAACTATTGCTGTGGCACTGAGCCAGGATGGCACTTGATGCTATAACTATCCATTAGTTGCTGCTACACTTTTTACTGACTTTTGTACCTTTCATTTATTGCCACTGTATGTATATAATTGCAATGCTGGTGCTTTGTTTTATTGTTCATCCTTGTGTTCTTCTAGTGTACAGGCCTTCCCTGCAAATTCACTTCATTAACACTTACTAGTTAGTCTCCCTGTCTTGCAGCAGGCACTACATATCATGAAGTTACAGTTTACCTCACTGTCTGTTGTCAGCGTGATAGCAATAGGAACACTGAGGCAATGCAAGAACTGCCTCATGCTCACTGACAGCTGTTCGATTCTTCCCATTTATGATTCCAAATGTGAGAGATGCAAGTGTCTACTAACTCTGGAGGCCAAACTCTCTTCAAAGCATGTAGACTGCACCCAGCATGTTGACACCTCTGACACACACCTCACACAACCATGCCCACTATGTTCTTGACAAACAAATAAATCTACTGATGCAGAGGTGCTTAAAAAGTTCCTGCCTAAACCACAAAGGCCTCCTTGATAAAGGTTTGTTATATGGGGCACTGTGTCATGCAACAACCAAACAACATACACAAAGAAAGCATTTCTAGAAGGGGTTACACAACTAGCAGGCTAAAGTACTCAAGGCAGCAATGCAGATACAGTACATCTGGTAATGTCTTTCTCATAGATAATTCCATACTCAGAAAAAATAGAAGCACATAATAGGGAGGATTAGTGACAACATAAATGAGTTGAACTGAATGCACAAAGAAATCGGGGATGGGAACAGAAAAAAACTAGTCAGCTGTATGCATGTATGCATGAGAAGGAGGTTACAAAAAGTCATTGTGAAAAGATAAAAAGAAAGGGCGTGAAGATGTCATGAAGGACATAAATGAATACTGATGGGAGCAAGACAACTTATTATGGAGCAGTGGTGATAGCCAGAACTCAATGAATGAAGCTATTCATTTACATTACTTATTAATCAGGTAGGTGGACTGATCCATATGGAGACATTTTGTAGCCACAACTTAAGCTTTAAGTAAAAATGACTTAAATGCATCTACCTGATATAACCATGCACCTCTCACCAGGCTCACCCTAGACAGAGTGATGGTAAGCAACCTCTCAGGTGACAGTATCCGCAGTTTCTCTAGGGCCCTCAAGTCGCTTCAGCATAAGTACACATATAACATGTTCATTGCACATGTGTGAGTGAATGACTTGAGACATATCTCCTTGGATCATAGAAAAAGGGATATGATGGAACTCTTAGAATATGCATCTGAAATTGGTGTAAAAATTATATTTATCAGTATAACATGTCCAAAGATGATGCCACAGTTTAAACAAAATATAACTGACTTCAGTCATTGCCTTAGCTATTGGTGTCATTCTAAGGTAATCCAATATATATATATATATATATATATATATATATATATATATATATATATATGAATCTACTTCTTTCTATCGAATTTACGGTTCACCAAACTGTAGTTAACAGTCACCACTCAGCCAAAAATCCACTTTCATGAAAGTTCACTTTTCTGACGTTCAGTTTATCGATATAGTGACTGTATTACTAGTAGCACAAGATGTACAAGTATACAGCCATTATGTCGCATCTTGTACACCATAGCAGTGTTCACAGATGTTGCAAAACTGTCTGCAGCCTGCAGCGTATGGTATGTTATTGTTACATTGCTCATAACTTGCAATTGGAGATTGCACTACAGTAAGGATAGGGAAATCTTCCCTTGCTGTTACTGTAGTGCAATCTCAGATTTGGTATATTGAAATTCAGTATCTCAAGACTGCAAAACCGAAAACTGAAAAACCCAAAACCCCAAAAGCGTGAAATTCAACACCCACAGTTACCTCATTGGTCAGATCTGACCACTGTTCAGTAACCCCTACTATGAGGGTAAAACCTGACTTACCACAAAATCCTATTGTCCTTGGAGACTACTCTCATGCAAACCTAATCCAACTAATTGTTGACCTGATGAAATTTAAGCTCCCTACTCACTTCAGTGATCTTATCTCACATGGTTACCACATTTGTAGATAATTTGTATACCCATCTCAAAGCATGCATCAATGCCACATTCAGGAATAAGGATCTAATTCCCCTCTATGGTGGAACTGTGTGCTGTACTAGGACTAGGCACTTGATGATGCAAAAAAAAATTGGCTCTGGGTGACTTGGTAAAATTGATTAATAACACATACTCATCCCATGGTCCTGATAATGTGCCAGACTGCCTTCTTTTCAGCACAAAACACTGATAGACTCATTATTAAACCTACTCACCTTCAGCATCTTCACTGAATTTGAGCCAGAAGAATGGAGAACTGTGGTAGCCATCCCACTCCACAAGAATGGGATTCTCTATTAATTGTGGAATGTATAGGCTTAAGAAATGAAACGCATCATTGTGGAACTTATTAACAAGGGCACAGGTGGTCTACAAGTCGTGGATCCAACATAGTTTGTGTTTGCTTAAGGCAGATCCTGCTTCCTGAACCTTCTGGGCTTCTTTGTGCAAGTTATTGATGCATTAGACTCAGACAAATTGATTCTCACTGCCAACCTGGACCTGCCCAAGGCCTTTGCTACCATCCTGCATTCTGACATAATGGATAAGCTAATGAAAATAAATGTAAAAACCCCTGTGTTACTCTCTGGGTAGCAAACTGGCTAATGGACAGAACCCAATCTATTTGTGTGGAAAGCATACTCCCTTCAGAAAGAGCAGTTACCAGTGGTGCACCCCAGAGATTTATCCTAGATCAATTTCTGTTTGGTATTTATTTATCTGATCTCAAGGTTGATATCAAGTCCTGTGGTTGACCAGGTTTGTAGATGCCTGCAAACTTAGAGCTGTTGTTAACTTTCCATCTGACTTCCGGATTCTTCAGGCGAGACTAACACTCACCAATAAGTGATGCCTGGACCACAGCCTAAAATTAAACGCCAAGAAATGTAGCATTCTGTCCTTTGACCAAATTGGGCACCCATGTCCTACCTCACAGATAACACCCCTTTGAAAGCTGCCTCAGCCATTAGGGTCCTGGACACTTTCGTTGACTACAAACTATCCATTGATTATCATGTATTCGCTGTTAGGAAATTCTTCAGCATAGCCAGTCCAATCACCAGAGGTATTTCCTCCAGATCTAAGGAAGTTATCATCCCCCTTTCTCCTCCCTCATAAGAATAATTGAAATAGAATGGCCCCTTTGGCAATTACTAGTTTAAGCATATTAATCAGCTTGAGAGACTGCAGCATTTCCTCACTAAGATAACTAAAGACATGTTGCCCTTGAGCTACTCAGACATCTTTAAAATGGTCTGTCTCTTTCCTGTTTCCTACAGACTTTTGAGAGGTGACCTCTGTCTAGCCTACAGAGCCTTAGTGATTCAAATCTGATGTGACTTCCTGCACTTCCCAAAACTAATAACACTGTAAACACCTGCTCAAGAGATCTTAACTTCCACTGAAACATAAATAGGACTTGTTGGTGAGATAGAGATATATCACAAAGAATCCCTCTTTTTTGGAATAGACTTTGAATATAAAGCAAAGTAGCTCACTGACCCTCTTTAAACATTACAACTACATCCCGGATATGGCTCCTCAAGCCTTCAACGAAAAGGGTCGAAACAAGGTATAAATTAGTCATGTCTTTGGGTAACTACTATTTGGGATATTGTGGCTAGGCTACTAATAGACCTCTGGATAAACAGCTTAGTATTAACCTCTGAACCTATCAACCTATGTATTGGGTCATGTATGTATGCTCACAAAGTGGGGCAATGCATAAAGTTTTTCCATAATATCCTGAATATATTCACATGCCAGTCTCACAGGTATTTTAAGGTCTTGCCAAAAAAAGTGTATTTTATGTCAACACATATATCTGGGTTGTCAGTTTGTGATCCCTTTTGTACAGTGGTTCTGTTAAATATCACCTACAGAACATGACAGTCCCTCATACTTTGGAGGTACAAGTGGACATTATATCCAGTGACATTGATAGTTTCTGGTCTTCTTTGTAGTTTGATTTTGGTAATCAGATCCCTGATAGTACATTGCAAGGCATCAGTTTATTGAGGTATGAATTATTTTTATTGTTCATAATAGGTAGTCTCAGAGATGATAGGGTTTTTTTGTTGTTACCATACCTCTCAACTGTACAGATTTTCGCAGAATGTCCAGATTTTTGCCTCATATTTTTGGTTCATTTTTAATAAAATTGTGGTTTTCTGGCAAATGACTGGTAAATCATTAAAGACTGAAGTCAGAAAGTAATGACAGATATTTGAGTTTCAGACTTAATACCCATAAGAAAAATCATGTGCTAATGTAAAATATATTATTCTATCAACTTTCTAAGTTTGTAAGAGCAATATTTAAAAATTGTCCATATTTTTGGGCCTTTGTGTGTTATTCATGGCTTTGTCCAGATTTTTTTGCTCTAAGAGGTGGAGAGGTACGATGGTGATCCTTTTCAAACTTAAATGTCAGCATTGTAATGACAAGTGATCACGGTAAATAAATGCAAATAAATGATGAAAATAAAAAGCCAAGCAAGCCCCCCCCCCCCACCAAGTTTATCTTATTTGGTAAGACAGTTCTTGTATGCTTAATATGACTAGAATACAATATTTTACTTCATTTTTTTTTAATTTCTCCATTGGAAGCATGACTGCAGACTCTCTAAAGACCCGAGGGTTTTTTTCCAACTCAAAATTTATAATAACCTGACGGAGCATCTCTGGCAGCTTCCTAAACACATCTAATTGTTATGGTTCAAGCAGGCAAAAAATTAAATGGAAAACTAATCAAGTATCTTTTGATTTAATGATTGTCTGGCACACTTTAAATAAAAGTGAGTTTTAAGGGCATGACAGTTCACTATTGCTCCTGTTCAGTCTGTCTTATTACAACAGATTGTTTTTTTGTTTTAATAAGCAGATGTGCCTTAATGTTTAGCTGTAAAGTCTGTAATAAAAAAGTTGCAGTAAATCAAAATCTCTGATGATTGTAAATATAAAGAACACTAGAGTTTGTGCAATGAGAGCTTCGAATATTATTTTTGGCAGTTTTGGATAGATGAATCAACTCAATAAATAATGAACGAACACCAACCAAATAAAAATCTGGACGCCGACACTGAAGAATCACTGCTCGTCCTAGTGATGAAATATGTTAGTTTATTGTAACTCCACACGATACAATAAACTAACATATTTCATCACTAGGACGAGCAGTGATTCTTCAGTGTCGGCGTCCAGATTTTTATTTGGTTAGTTTTGGATAGATGGCCATGTAAAGGCTATTGCTATTATTGGGGGGCTCTGGCCCTTTACTGTGCCTAGGGTCATATTTCACCATGCTCTATCACTGCAAAAATGCAAAATTTTCATGATTCTTAAATATCCCGATAAACAAACACCCATAAAGGAATTTCTTGCCGTCATGGAAAAGCTCAAGTCTCCAGGGCAAAAGTGCTGCTGATAGAAAGATGCAAAATGCTGGTTATGAAAAGGTAATGAACATATCACTCTGAGTGTTTCTTCATTTTAATATATGAGTGTACTGATGTAGAGTATGAAAGACTTATTTTTTCACCAGTCTCACAGTTTCCCTTTACTCCACTTCTCCTATTTCCAGCTACACAGATGCCGTCTACAGCAATGCTATGACCACATTGAATACAACACCTAGGCCCATAAGGACAAGACATTTGAGAACTAGCAGCATCCAACAATTAAAAATCACTCAAGGAAGATAATGTCTGAGCTGCTACATCAGCAAAAGAAAAGTATACAAAGCCCATGGCAACTGAATCTTGCAATAGTTCATGATACTGGCAGCTTCACACACAATGCAAGCAAGCTTTATGATAGCATTGCTGATATTGGTATACAACTCCTATGACAATTAATGATTTCCTACTAAAGAAAGAGGTACTACTTCAAAGTACATACAGCTATATTAAAAAGAAATGTTGGCTGAAATTAGCCTGATGGTACTCCCTGGTCCCAAACATACACACATGCCAATTGGCAACCTAGCCTTGCTGAAGGAAGCTAGTGGCACATTTAATACATACTTGGAGGAAGTAAGAAAATTATCATTGCAGTTGAGAAAACCAAAAGGAACAAATCTATGTGGATGAAATTTTTTTACTTTGGTCGAATGTAGGCAAGTGGATTTACATATTGCCCAGCATCCTTTCCTTTAGGAGAGAAAAAAAAAACAACTCAAGAGGCACCCTGCTGGGCTTTTACATGCGACTCTGTGACCATCATCCATTATATTCTAACCATTTAATATACCTGGGCTTTCTGCTACTTGCTGTTTCAATGAATCATGGGACAGTAAGGAGCAGAAAACTGTTACTGCTTTAGGTAGTGTTGCTGCAGGGTTTTTATTTATTCATTTATTTTAAGTAAACATAACAGTGCTGAACATAACAAAATCTCTTTTATTGCAGCTTCTGAGTGGATGACCATGCAATCTTTGAAGGTGTCTGTCCTGGACAGGTTCCTGAAGTGCTCTTGTTATAATATGATTAGAGATAGGAAACACAGCTCACTGGCCAAAGACACAGCCTGTGGAAAATGGCATTGATGCAAGTGTACTGCTATTTTAAATGGAACTGACTAAGGCAGTTGTAAAACAGCCGGGATTTGATTCACCTGGAAAAACAATCTCATAACATCTGGGAACAAACTTTTTTTATTTATTGAATATGTTAAGAGTATGCTAGTGTTAATTTAATAGTCTTGTTTGACACAGTGATCATTTTTGTATTTGAAACTAGGCCATATGTCTCTCCTTTTGTTTGAAAAGGGGGTTACTACTGCAATTGATTCTGACTTGAATTAGTCAGTTACGTAGCAATGCTAACATTAATTGGCTGTGCACTCTCGTGGTCTGCTTTAAAGTTGGTGTATCTGCAGACCCTAACACTCTTTTGTGCTGGGCTGTGATGCAACAAACTTGCCTTGAACTTTGTTGACAGATTTGATTTGGAAAAACAGTCCCACAGCATCTGGGAATTGTATGGATTTACGGAATATACAACACAACATAGGGTGCATATGACAGCAGGTACTCATGTTAATAACTGCCTACTCCTCAATCCCTCTATTCCCTGAACTAATGCACCCAGGACTTCATCTGCACCTGGCTGTGCCTGCTAATCTGTGGTGGCCGTTTGTTTCTCCTTCTGTATACTAATGACACTGAATTTAGCATGACTAATTATCACTTCAAGATGTATGTCACTCAGCTGTGTTTGACTGTTTACTGTCCTGCAATACTGTAGCTTAGCTATGGCTGATTGTTCACTGCCCTGCTCAGTGGTAGCCTAGTTGTGGTAGTATCACGTTGCTTCATTGCTTCTACCTGTCATCTGAGCCTGATGTCGATGACTTGATACTGTGTTGTGGCACCTGTGCTTAATGTGCCTAATGTCGCATGTATCATTTTCCCTATTTTATCATCTGTCATATAGAATCTTCTGATATTTTGCATTAACCACCATCTGAAGTCTTGGGGACAGTTGTACTAACTGCTTTTGGATTATTGTGCTATGGTATCTATGCTTCCTGCACAGACGTACACTAATAAATGGGTACTAGAAGCATCACTGAATGGTAATATTCCTGTCTGCTGCTGCTTGTGAACTCATACGTTATAAGTTTATTGAACATCTCTTTGTTTATTGTGCTTCTGTTCAGTAAATCCTTATAACATTGTACTGCATTGTGCATTGCATTGTTTTGATCTTTACTGAGCAGTACTCTGTTGTATTGTATCATATTGTACTCTATTGTTCTGTATCGCACAGAACTGCATTGTTTCGTACGGTCATATATTGGTTTCACTGACTCTTTATATAGCAGAATGAGTCAATATATGAAAGATGCAAATACTATTAACAGTTGAACACAAACCTCTTAAAAAAGCTTGTTATCAGTACCAATACTAATTCCATAATTACATACCACAAGACATATTTAAAACCTTCTTCTTCTGAGGTGCTCCAAAAATAATTTCCAAAACCGCAGATGTCTTCTCGGTTCATCACCACTGATTTTTGTGTGGCTACCAAAATCATTCCTTACATTCAGTAATGACTTTAATTGGTTCAACATTCCCCCACCCTTCAATGACCCTATAACAAACATTGTAACTTTTATCTAAAGCTTGTGCTCCCATTTCAACTACTACATAGAAACTCATGTTCTTATTCAGCACAAATAGAAACAAGCCCCATTGTTGGAACTTAGTGTGATGACCCACCACTACACCAGTAATCAAGGAGCCTCAATCCTCACTACTGCCAACAGTGGGGGGATGTACATTGTAAGGATAACAAGTACACACACAGTATTTCCAGATGCAGCTCTCTGCATCAAGTGCAATTTCCCATAAGAGCACACAGGGACCACAGTCAAACTGGGGCTGGTTTCTCCCTCTTTCTCCAGATCCCCAATAAGACTCCCCACTGGCACAGATATAGATTTGAGTTCTCAGCTGAGTGGCCAAGCCAAGACCTCCAGCACTCTCTCTCTGTTTAGCCAGTGCTTCGTGTCCCTGCCCAAGTAGCTGACACACAAACTCTTTGAGGTTTGATTTACACACACACACACTCACCTGAGAAAGGCTGGCACAGGTTTACTAGCTATGCCCCCTTCTGCCCAGACTATAAGGTAATTATCACTGCCACCAGCCAACTCCTTTTCAGTTACTTTAAGGCCCTTAACAAAGGGTGTCCAATCTTACTGTGTAATATTAATATTAATACAAATGGTAGTTTGACCAAGAGCAAGGCTATTAGGAGCATCACCAAATTAATATGCAAATACTCTCAAAATGTATATATGTCTCACAAAGATCAGTCACAACGAAAGGTTTAAATATATTTAATAATAAATAATAAAAGAACAAGAAAATACTCAGTATATATTTGCAGTGACATCAGAGTTCAAAACCACAGGAAATATTTAAAACAACATTGCAGGACAGTCTCAAATAAATAAATAAAGACATTTAAACTATGCTTCACTATATTCCTGACTGAATCTAAGAGAATTTCTATACCCTAGTTAACTTGCTTAAGAGCAAAGCAGATGTGATGAATGGCTCTTCTAGTTGTTGTTGTCAGGTCCAAGACAGAATACAGAGTGCTGTGTCTCACTCAGAGACTTCTTAAATTAATATCTCAAATATTAGTGTGGGAATAGCTTGCAGAATTACATCATTTCTTGTCATCTGACTCTATCCCAGGTGAACCCTCCACAGCTGGAAGCTAGCAGTATTTAGCATCTACCTGTGAAAATATATAGACCTCAGATCTTTGGCAGATGCTGGAAGTCATAAAACAATTGTAGTAATTAATTCACTCTGAAGACAATATAGAAAGCTTCTCTGCACAGACATTGTGTCTTTAGCTGCCACAAAGTAATTTAATTTCAGCTATTTTTCTGAGGTTTTGCTGGACTGAAGTTAACCTCCTGTGTTCCAGTTTCCACTGTTAAAATGTATGCATTTAAACAGTTACAACAGTGCATGTACATTTCTGTTCTTTTGCAGTAAGGTATGCTGTGGTTACATTTTAAGCACAAGCACTTTATAAAATATCTTTTCAACACGCATGCCTGTACAAACCTTATTTGATATACACATGACATACAGTTCTAATGCAGTTGTAACACAAGCATCTTATATGAATCATGTTGATATTCACAAATCCATCCATCCTCCACCCTTTTTCCCCATTTATTGCACATGGGGTCGGGGTGTAATTTCAGCAGTGACAATCATCTCGAGCCAAGGTTTACATTGCCAGGTGGCTAGCCCTGCCACTGTAGTTCATTCATATCTACTCACTCACACACTCATACCTATGGCCAATTTAGAGTGTCCAATCCACCTACTGCATGTCTTTGTATTATGGGAAGAAAACAGAGTACCTGGAGGAAACCCACATGACTGCAGGGACATGCAGACTCCACACAGAAGGGACCCCAGCCGAGAATCAGACCGGAGAACCTCTTGCTGTGAGGCAACAATGCTAACCACTACACCACAGCGGCCACCTCATTGATATTCACAAATGACATATAATTATTTACAAAATTCCAGATATCTGTCCTGGTAGTATCTCCCTTTATCACATTTAGCTATAAACAAACTCGACAATGGAAGGAAAAAGCTCATAACACTAAAGAATAGCTCAAAAACACCACATCCTATAATTAACCTCCAAAGGGTTAACAAAGATCTTAGAGGCAAGATTATGTTTTTAAGAGCTAATTATGAGCTAATCCTTGTCCTGTCAGCTAAACATAACCACAAGATTCTCAGAAATAATACCCAATATTGCAACAAGCTTATCTTTAATGGCATCATCCTTCAAACCCTGAGAATATAGCTGACACCCTTGCAGGCAAATTTAGTTCCAACTTTACTCCTCTGTCACCTCCAGATTTCCCAATACAAAGGATCTAGTCCATACCTCTCCAGTAATTACCTTTGAACAGAAGCTAAAAGCACTCTTCAAGAAGAAAAATGTCTACTGTGTGGGTCCAGATAACATACTGGGCTGTTTACTGTTCAGTATGAAACACCGCCTCTCAGACTTAAACTAGTCAACCACAGTGTCTCACTGGACATGTACCAGAAGCCTGGAGAACAGCTATAGAAGTTCTCCCAATGACAGAAGCTTCAGCACTGACCCTGGCATCTACATACCTTTCAGCCTTACCAGTATAATTTGCAAGGTGATGGAACACATCATCATAATCAGGGACATAGGGAACCTACAACTCCAAGACCCAAACTAATTTGGCTTTGCAAAATGTAATTCATGTCTATTAAATGTAGCTTTCTTCTGTGAAAGAGTTGTTGTTGTATCTTTTGGCTTTTCCCAGTTAGGGGTCGCCACAGTGGAACTCCGGTCCGCTAATGATTGGCAGTAGATCTTTTACGTGCCAAGTTGCCAGCCCTGACGCACAACCTTCAACGAAGGTACGCCCATTCACACATGTCTCCAGACAGAAGACGCTCTAGCTGAGAATCGAATGGGACAACATCTTACTGTGAGGCGACAGCGCTACCGCAGCACCACCCAAATGAGGGTAACTCCATGCACACAGCTTACCTCAGTTTTTCTAAGGTTTTAATCTGTAGACTGACTATGCCATAACTGACAAACTAGTCAGTCTCGGCATAAACCCTTCTGTAACCCTTTGAGTTTTTAAGATGGCTTCCTGATAGATGCTACTTTATTTGAGTCAACAATACACTATCTTCCAAGTCTTGTCACCAGTGGTGTACCCCAGGGCTTGGCTTTGGGACCTCATCTATTTGCATCTATTTCTCTGATGTCAAATCTGACATTTTTGGCATCCGAGTTTCCAAGTTCGTGGATGACTGCAAGCTTGAAGCCATCATCAGCTCAAGTGAATAAACTTGGAAACACCAGGAAGACCTAAGTTGGACAAATTTATGGTGCAGCAATCATGATTTAAAGCTGAATGCCAGTAAATGAAGACTCTCTAGCTTGGTTTAAAAACTTCCTTTCCTACAGATCCTTTAAAGTGAAATTAAAATTTCTTTATTGTAGTACAGCATCAGTCCTTAAAGGCATCCTCAAGGATCCATCCTCACACCTCTTCCTTTTCTCCATATTCATTAATTAAGATCTACCACATGTTCCACTGATATTATGTGCAGATGACATAGTCATCTTCACATCCAACCAGATGCACCATATGATATAAACTCAACTCTAAAATGAAGTTTATTCGCTCAACCAATGGTGTCTGCAATGCAAGCTCTTATTAAACCTCTATAAAACAAAGGCAGTGCTATTTGGCACACATCACATGTTTGCCAAAGCTCCCAATACACTTCACATCAAGATAATAATAATATCCATTTGTTAACTAGGCAGACAAACTGGACATATCATCATTTTTTCAGGGCATCTCAGGATCACTGTCCGGTTAAGTAACTTGCTCAAGGTCACTAATCAAATGAGGACTGAAGGAATCAAACCCCATACCACAAGAAATACAGTTCGCAGCCTTACCAGTCTGTACCAACTGCCAAATATAAGCAATCCCCACATAGACACAACCACATCATTCAAATACTTGGGAATCTGGTTTGATTCAACTCTTAATTTTTTAGAACTATACTGAAAAACATGCAAGAAAATTAACTCACCACTTTTTTTTGGCCAGAAGAAATTCCACTAATATGACAGCTCCAGCAATGGCAGCCATGGGCCAATAAATTCTTCTTTTCTAGCTAGACTATGCACTGACCATCAGTGCCACAGCATTAAAAATAAAAATAAAAATAAAACACTCTACAAATCATCTTGCCATATGCCATTTCATCACAAACTCATCTCATCTAGAATATAGGTGCACAAGTCTCTCTAAATCAAACAGTCATAGATCTGACCTCCTGTTGGCCTGCCTGCTAAAACTCCATCTCTTCTATATCTACTACATACTCCAAAAGAGTGATCTATGTCTGGCCTACAGAGGTGTAAATAACCTGGGTCATTATTACCAGATCAAAACTTTAGTTACTCGAATACCTAAAGATTGATCTGGTAATATCGAAATCCAAAAACCGCAAACAGCCAATTTCACACAAGGAAAGAATTCCTTTGACCATATGAAAAAAAAACCTTTTAAACCCAAATCAAGTGATGGGCCTCAGACCACATACCCCCAGTAACTAAATATACCAACTCCGAGATTGCTCTACATTGGACAAAATGGCATAATCCTCATAACGGCCAAGGGAATTCTTTCCCTGTGTGAAATCGTCTGTTTGCGTTTTTTGGATTTCGATACTACCAGCTCGATCTTTAGGTATTCGAGTAACTAAAGTTTCAGTCTGGTAATATAGACCCAATAACCCAATACTCTTTGATCTACTGCATATCTGCAAAACTGGTATTGACACAGGCACAAGTTCAAAGAACTGAAATCTACATATGGTAGAAAACATGAAGAGGACTTGCTGGCATGACAGATAACTCTAACAAGGAATTCACCACTTCAGGAACAAACCCCTGCTTTCTGTGAAGCAAAAAATGTCCCTCACTACCTTCAAATTTAAGAGAAAGATGCGTGGGAAACCACATATTAACCTCAACCCTATGCCCCTCATCACTTCTTTGCAGGGATAGAAGCTAGTTTGGTGTATGAGCAGTTCAGTTGAGACTGGTGTATCCTCCCTGCAGTGCAGGAGCGGCACAAGCAATAGTTACACTACTTTGCAATTGTTAGTTGTGAGTGTCCAGATGCTTCTGGTCTCACAAATAAGACAAACTTATAACATTTTCAGAAGTCTCAGAAGGAAGTAATGAAAGCTGTGATCCAGAGATTCCTGACGGATGAAAAGCCCGTTAATCTGAAAGAGGTCACTGATTGTGCTGCAAGAATTTCAGTGCCATGTATTTTTAACAGACTTGTTATGTGTGTGTAGGTATGTGTGCACACATGCACATGCGCGCACTTGTGCATATGTGTCACTGTGCACATGTGCAAGCATGCATGGGTGTGTGTGTGTTTCTATTCATCAGAGTCTAAGATGAATGACTGATGAATACAAACACACACATATGCACACACACACATACAAACACACACAAGTATAAAGACAAGAATTTCAGTTATTTTTTTTAGAGTGGGTAGTATACATGTCTACATCAAAAGTTGTGAAACACTGCACTAGGTATTGATCAGCCTACGTTAAGTAAAGTGTTAATTCATTTGCCAACTTCAGTTTCTCAGAGCAAATAAAATGACATTTTCTGATTCTTAATGAGTTTACAATTAAATTGCATCAGGAACAGGAAGTACTGCAGAGGCATATAATGTTCTGAAGCTACTCATGGGCTTGGCTGACTTAAAATCGACATTTAATTTTATTTAATTTTTCTTTTAGAAAATACAATGGGACATTTATTCCCTTTATCATAAATCATCTTCAATTAGTTATTTTAGCAAGCTTCAGGAAATTCTTTGCAATTTTTACACTGGCAAAGGGTGTACTGGTAACTGTTTTTAAGTTTGTAGATCCCTTTTCAGCTGCACAGCCAAAAAGCTACTCCAAACATGTTTAGAAAAGGGCCAGATGGCTCACTAGATTTTCTTTCCGACCTGATGGTAGAAAAAACTTGTGACAGTAAATAAGCTAGAAGCTTTTGATGTCATCTCTACCATGACACCTAGTAAAATTCAGCACAAAATGAAATATTTTCCCCTTAAACTAATCAAACAGCATGTGCACCTGTCATGGAAGAAATGGCCTAACTGCAGGCATAATATGTCATCAAAGGATAAAGAATGGAAGCTTTACCCAAGTTGTCTTGGCTGATTATTTGATGGACTGAAATTTGGTGTTAATATCATAAAGCAATATTCCATGACTGTGCATTGGTATGTCAGGATTTACCCATGAATGGTGCGGCTTGATCAAGAGTATGAAGCTTGATATACCCACAAACAGGAATGGAGTATTGTTTTTATACAAGAACATTATTTAAGCATGAAATTGCTTATCTTTCTTAAACAATTTATTTGTATAAGGGGCACTTCCATGTTGTCTTCCCCTTACTGATGTACTGCATGATGTACTGCATTTACGTATGGGACTTACTTTGCCACACTTGCACAGTACATCAGTGTAGGAGAAACAATGGAGAAAACAGAATCTCCATCACTGTTTGTTTAGTTTTTAACTGTTAAAAAACAGACATATATACATATGTGGACAGAGCACAAATATGAGGAAAATCAGGTATGTTTCTGTTTTAGTTTTGCAAAACATACCTGATTTTTCTCATATTTTGGTTTGCCTTCCATTATATACTGATAGAAAAATCTGGCCATCAATGGTACTTCGGTGGATGGACTTTTTTTCTATTGATATATGCTTGAATTACGATGGGCATGCTGGTTTGACTATTGAATCAGCATGCTCATTTTTGAATGGTAATGATCTGTTGTATAATAATTTAGTCCTGGCATGTGTAAGAAGAGGTTATTAGTCCTTGCTTTGGACTATCCTTGAAAGACAATTTCTATGAAATGGATGTAAAGTACTTCTCCCTCTTTTTTAAACTTTTTGAATTTTTTAAAATCAGTTCATAATAATAAAACAGCACTAATCAAATTAAAATCAATTAATCAACTAACTGATTTTAAATTCTAGGCAAAGGTTTCCAAAATCTAACCAAGACAATTAACTGATTATGTGGATGTTCTACATTTATATAAAACTGTTTTATTGATATAACAAGTTTATTGGATTATTAATCCTAATAGGTGGTTAATCTATAAATTATAGGAATAATAATTCAAGAAGTCTTTGAATTAATAACTGTTATTGTTCATATGAGTTTGAGTTTATTTGTTACATGAATGTTATATTTGTTAAATTTACTAATGTACAGCCAATAAACCATCTTGACCAAATAAAGATATCACCATGCAGTGAAATAGGAAGCAGTAGCACCTGATCAGAGTTCTAAGCCCACTTCCAGCAAGAATCTGGAGACAATTGCTTTTAGAAGAATCCAGCAGAGGGAGCTACTGAGTGGGTCAGAAGAAGAGACACACACACTGAAGGAAACTGGTGAAGATAGTTGCCATGAACCTCTGTGAAGCTGTAATTTTCATAGTTTCATATAAAAAAACTAGCCTACCCCCTCAAGACATTGGGCCGGATTCACGAAGGCTTGCACGGAGTCTAAGAGTAGTGTAAGACTCCATGCAGCCTTCGCGATCCAGGAACAGCCCAAAGTCCGTGTAAGAGACAACCTAAAACAGCTCTTACACGGAGTGGGCGTGGATAAGCTAATCACCTCACTTGCAGCCGAATAGCATGCAAATGAGGATGATTAGCGATCCAGGAAGCCCAGAACAGCCCGTGTAAGAGCCGTTTTAGCTGCAGAAATGTACTCAGTTGACAACTGAGTACGTTTCTGCAAAAACTGCAATGGAGCCATGTCAGCTCCAAATAAAGGGTGCATATGTGTCAGGCAGCATGCCAATGGCCAAATATGTGGCCATTGGCAAAGTAACCTGATGCAAATATATTAAAAATATATATTTTTTTCGGCGATTGCCGATGTTTAAACCCAGCGCAGCCCCGCACAAACGGGCTGCGCTATATAAAACATAAAAACGAAGGTTTTAAACCTACAAATGTAGGTTTTATGCAATACATGGAATGTCAATGCAGGGACCAGCAGACCAAAACCAACATGGCCACCGTGTAGTGGTTGCTAAGGGGGGAAGCTGAGTCTAAGACATGTAACTAAGCATTAGTAGGCAATCTGATGCAAATGAGTGTAAGGATACTGAATTCCACTGTCACATAGCAAATGAGCACAGTCTGAGTAGTGTAAGAGTTACAGAAGGGGAGGAACAGAGTAGAAGATAGGTGACATCACAGGGGGGAATGGTAGAAAGAAATGCAGTTCATTGGAGGTCAGAGTTACATGACAGATGTCAGACAGATATCATGGAAAGAGGTGTGCCACTAACTAAGCATGAGAAAGTCAAGAAATGGAAGGTGTACACTGTTGCCTACACCAAAGTTTCTTGCTGGATGTGTATGCGCACGTGTGCGCGCCATGAAGCGCGAGTAAGGCAGTGTGCGCGCATGTAAGGCAGACTGAGCATGTGGGAGCGTGTTGGGAGATGTTTAACACTGTTTGCACGGGCGTGCATACGTTTTAATCCGAATAAGCAGATTCTGAACTGTGTAAGCATGTGTGCGCGCGTGTAAGCCACTGTGAGCATGTTTCTGCTGGTTTACACATGGCTTCACCCTGAGGAAACAGAGAGGAAAAAGGAAGCAACAGATTTAGTAGGAAGCTAGCAGGGAATACTGCTGGAGCTAGCAGGTGAAAACAATTAGATGCAGGCAATTACACAGGCAGAATAGTAGCCCAGCCCAGCACTTAAAACTCTGCAAACAGCAGTGCAGGATGTTTCTCTCAAGAGACACTGCAAGACAGGAGTTAAGTTATCAGAAGTGAAAACTGAAAATGCTGAACTCAGAGCAGAAATGTTAGGGGCTGCCATAGCTCTCATAATGAGATATAGGCGACTTGCTGAGGGTGGTGACAATGCAGATGGTGCCAGACAACCCACAGTGAGGAGACGGAGAAGAGTGTACAGGCCCAGGGTCACCTACCACGGGTTACATGAGCTGGAGATAGTAGAGCGCTATAGAGTGGACAGAGACCTCCTGCAGGAAATAGTGGAGCTGTGCAGGCCACGCCTCACACACAGAACCAACAGAGGGGAACCCATCCCAGTGGAAACCAAGGTATGTGTTGGCCTAAGAATACTAGCAACAGGTACCTTCCAGAGACCAACTGGTGATATGATGGGGATATCACAGGCATCAGCCTCCAGGGTACTGCACCAGTTCCTGGATGCCATGTCAGCACATGTCGGTGATCATGTATATTTCCCCAATGCCCGTGAGGTATTGGCCAGCAATATGCATCTCTTCCAGCAAATAGCGGAATACCCTGAGGTAGTGGGTGCAATAGACTGCACGCACATACGCATCAAAGCACCAGCCGGTGAGCGGGATAGGGCATACATCAACCGCAAGGGCTTCCCCTCCATCAACTGCCAGGTCGTGTGTGATGCCCAGGGCATAATAATGAATGTGTGTGCTGGCTGTCCTGGGAGCTACCATGATTCCCACATCTGGCATTTGACGCAGCTGTACCAGACATTTGCCAATGGGGACATCCCGCATGGACACCTAGAGGGGGATGCAGGTTATGCACTGGAGCCGTGGCTGATGACACCCATCAGAAACGCACACACACCTGAACAGGAATGCCATAATGAGGCACACGCACAAACACGTAATGTAATAGAGCGTGTGTTTGGGCTGCTCAAGTCATGGTTCTGGTGTCTGGACACATCTGGTGGAGCCTTGCAGTACACACCAACTACATGTACCCAAATTGTCATGGTATGTGCTATGCTACATAATATGATCTTGCAAAAACAGCTGCAGCAGGACCAGCATAGGGCCGGGCCAAACAGCCCCCCACCATTGCCAAGGCCATCACAGGCAGAGCGTGACTCGGAGGAGGAACAACCTGAGCCTGCCCCAGTAGGCAGAAGGAGGCGTGCCCAGTATGCCCTGGCCTTGGCAACGCATAGCACATACACTGGCTCAGTAGGAACCCTGGGAATGATACCCCTCTCTGACTCACTCATATAGTAACAGGGATGCCTAACATGACACAACCTGCTCTCAAACATGTACAGGGAAGTGTAATATGCGCATCCGACAGAGGCAGCCCTGCAGCACCACCTGAGGCATGAATGCTATTTGTTAAGTAATGTAACACCATGTACTATATGCACACCTGAGGACCCTGACTAACATCCTACCCTCACCAAGCATCATGCCACAACATGACAATGAGATGATCAAGTGCAATAATTGAC
The DNA here is from genome assembly GCF_019279795.1 of Protopterus annectens. Classification (NCBI taxonomy): domain Eukaryota; kingdom Metazoa; phylum Chordata; order Ceratodontiformes; family Protopteridae; genus Protopterus; species Protopterus annectens. The sequence goes on along the minus strand of NC_056728.1, from coordinate 416,774,735 downwards.
TGAAGTATCGCAGTTAGCCAAAGGGGATCCAATGTGTGCCAGTCTGGGATGACATGCTGAGCATGACATGATGCACCACCTGCTAGGACTGGCGTGCACCTATCAGTGCAGGCCGTATGGATACTGGCAAAGGCTGTTGTTACCCACAGTGTGCCCTGAATAGGTAAGGCTCAAAACACAAACCTATCTCCATAGGTATCAGAAGGGATAAAAATAAGATAAGGGATAAGTCGAAACAGCAAGATGCATGCAGTCTAAACACACCCAGTATGGAGAATGTTGATATCTGCGCTGTAACAGAAAACTGAGCCAAGGCTCACAACAGCACCCTAACACTACCAGGTTACACCTCATACTGTGCTGTACAGCCTCAAAACATGGAACAAGCTACAAAAGGAGGGTGACTAGCAAGAATTGTCAAGGATAACCACACCCCCATGTTGGTACCACAACAAAAAGCAGCATGGACTAGCCATGGTCAAGTAACTGAGTTTGTAACGAACAATACTGCTGATGTTTCCAATAATGAAGCGTTTGCTCCTATGACCAACTTGAATGACAGCACTGCTTTAAAAGATTTGCCTGCGGCTTTGGGGGAGATGACGTCATCAGTGAGAGCGGCCGTCACTCCCACAGTGGATTCTGAATGCACACCACCGCCTAATCAGCTAGCTTTACCACGCTCCGCTTCAAACATCACAGGAGCTAAACCGAAGATAGCACAGACCCACATCGAACGTTTTTTACCCCTTCCTGTACAGAACGCACATGGAGCGAGGGGGAGGTCCGACAGCAGAGACAGATTCAAGAGGAAGCTGTCGGGAGAACAACAGAGCCGGAGAGGTCGAGGGAGGAATGGAGCAACTTAGTGGTTAATTTATCAAGGTACATTTTAACTCCTATGGACAGTGAGCTTTTGAATAGAGGTTTGAATTACATTCCTGCTCAGATCAGCAACATTTCTGAGATTTTGAAAGACTTGAGACTGTTCCTACGTAATGTTTCTTTGAAACTACTTTTTAACAGTAAGAAGGCTTCAGATGGAGCCACTGATAATACCACTGAACCTTGCTTTAAGAAAAAGAGTACTTTTACGCCTGCCTTAACTCCTGTAGCTGAATGTTTTTTAAGGATTTGTGAAGATGATTTATACAAATACTATTATGATTTTAAACATAGTGCATTGTTTTCCAATACATATACCACTGAATGGGATAGGATTTATTCCTTGAAACGGAACAGTGATTTGGTAATAAAATCAGCAGATAAGGGGGGAGCTATTGTTTTATTAGACAATGAAGTGTATCTAGATGCAATGCTCACCTTACTAAAGGAGACTACTACGTACAAACCTATTAGTCATTCAGAACTTACTAGAATTATTTATGTAGTACACCAAGAGCTTTATGAATATTTAATGTGTAGACAAATAGATTATGATTTATACCAGTACTTTTTCATTGAGAAACCTCGGACACCATACATCAAAGGCTTGCCGAAAATACATAAAGGCATATATCCACCACCTATGAGGCCCATAGTAGTGGGACAAGGCTGGGTCACTGAGACATTATCTGTCTTTATAGAGAAAAAACTGAGACCATTAGTTAGTGAGACCACATCTATTTTAAAAGATACCTATGAGTTGCTAGAATGTATAACTGACTATCACCACACAAATATGGAGGGACTACTGTTTGTGACCTTGGATGTAAAGAATTTATTTACTGCCATACCCAATAATTTTGGCTTAGAAGCTCTGAGGGACATCATAAATAAAAGTGAGAAGTTCAACTCTAGTGAAGAGGGGTTGTTATGTGCTATTATGGAACTTGTTTTAACCAATAATGTTTTCAAATTTAGAGACCAACTGTATTTACAACAGTGGGGGGTAGCCATGGGCACCCCCTGCGCCAATACTTACGCAAATTTAGTTATGCTGTATTGGGAGCAGAAACATTTGTTTACACATGACAGTTTCAAGAAAATTAGCCTATATAAACGCTTTGTGGATGATGTTCTGTTATTTTGGCATGGGAGCACATCTGAGCTTCTAGTCTTTATAGAACAGTTAGAATCTACTACTGACTTTCTGAGTTTTACGATATGTCATGACCCACAGAGCATAGATTTTTTAGATGTGAGGTTATATGAGAACATGAATCATAAGATTGAGACAACTATTTTAGAAAGGAATGTTGGAGAAACACCTTACTCCAGTACAGCAGTATGCACCCCAGATATGTGTTCGACAGCATAATGAAAAGCCAATTTATCAGGACAAAGAGGTTATGTCACAATAGTGTTGAACTTAATAAACAGAGTAATTTTTTAGAGCAATGTTTTCTGGATAGAGGCTATGACAAAGCAAAGGTTAGGAAGGTTAAGAATCAGGTTCTATGCAATGCACAGACTACTTTATTGGCAATCATACAAGAATTTCTGGTTTTCGGCAAGAAGCCCTTGATAGTTCCAGAGCTAGAATCAACCTTAGATACACTAGTGACATTCATCACATTAAAGAGATCATTCTTAGCAATTGGCATGTACTCTTGACTGATCAACAGCTTGCAACAATAGTGGGTTCCACACCATCATATACATTTAAGTAACAGTAAAAATCTCAGCAGGCTCCTATGCATAGAATCGAACAAGTTCAACGAGAACACGAGTATCAACAAGAATGTGAAGTCTGGAACTTTTCCTTGCAATAAGTGTAGTGCATGTACTTTGATTACTACAGTTCAGGAGTTTGAACATCCAGTGCTGAATTATAGGTTTGAACCCCATCATAATGGCACATGTGCAAGCAAGAATCTCATATATCTAGCTACGTGCCAGAGTTGTACAGCTGCTCTATGTAGGAATGACTACTAGGACATTGAGGGAGAGGATACTGGAACATGCTTTAGACATTAGGAAATGTGACACCAAAAGTGCTTTGGCCAAACATATTGTCAACAATCTAACACATTCATTTGTATTTAGAATCCTACAGACAGTTTTACCCAATTCTAGAGATGGAGACAATTTCAATGATTTAGAGTTAGTGGAACTCTCTTGGATTTTAAACTTAAAGCACATTATGAGCCAGGTCTCAATCAATATGTCAGTGTAAGGGCTCCTTAAAAGGACGTAGTGCAAAATAATTTTCTTAACCATGCCTGATTTTATGGTTGTGTATACAGATATATTCATTATATTGTATTTGATTACACCTTTTCATTACATTATATTACATATTTTATCATACAGACTTGGTTCAGCAGTCCTCCTGATATACATACAATGTTACCACAAGAGAGGTTAATTTGTTCTGCATATCGTGTTCATGATGTTTTTAGCCTGGCACATTTTGTCAGATTGTCATTCTTTACACACACACTTAGAAAGTATATGGCGATGTATTTTATAGATACTAAGTATCATTTTATGGTTCTCATTTTAACGTTTGAATGTTTTAATCTTTTTGAAACTTGCCTTTGTCCCTGAGATTTGTTCATTACATGAAATCTATTCATCTCCAGATACTTGATCACATTCAGTTTTATTCACGTTCACTGTTGTTCATTTGTCACAGTTGCTCATCATTAAACAAGCCATATATATGACTTCATCAATATGTATACATTTTTACACATATATATTTTTATGTTTGGATATTTCATATTGTTATATTTATATTCTTGTTTATGTGTACATAAATTTTAGACTTATACATAAGTTATGTTTTTCAGTTCATTCATTAGACAAGGAGTTTTAAAGTAAAGTGCAGCTATCCTATGCCCCTGCTTGACAAAAGTTGATGTTGTAGTTTGCATTCTATTTCAGTGGTTTTGCATACCTAGTTTATATGACATATTTAATATAGAGCTTTTTAGAATGGATATTTATTACAGTCATTAGGACTGCTTGAATAAAATTTTTTAGGATACATGGTTTTTTGATCAGCTGCAGCTGTTTTAACTAAGAAAATTTGTTCATTATGCAACTGCTCAATCTTTTTCACTCTGGAACTGTTTACTTTGCCTACTTTGTAACAAGAGTAACAGTATCTGCCATTGCTTGGCTTGCTTAATTGAATGATTTTAATCACATGCTTAGAGTTAGATTAATTAAGTTAATTGATTGCTTTAGAAATGTGTATATATATTTGAACTTTAAAGATGCCTGTTGTAAGGATCTGAAGAAGCGTGTCTTGGTACACGTGAAAGCGCTTATCTGTTCACATTAAATACTTTTATCCATTTATTGTGGTGGTCGACTTCCAGTTTGTTTCTGCAACAGTGGCTAAAACTGCCCCCCAGTTTATAGCCTGCTACAGACTACTGTCCCAACACCAGGAACTGCACCTGGCCTATGCTGGAATACATGAATATATCAAGTCCTCCAAACCACATTATATTGGGTGACTGAAAATACCCAGACATAGACTGGGAGCATTATACTAGCTCCAACAGTGTAGGACAAAAGTTCATAGAATTCATAAACCAAAAGGCCCAGGAACAACGTACCACTCCCACAAGAGGGGTAAGCATATTGGATGTGATAATCAGCAACATGGGTACTGGATGGCAAGATGAGAAGTGTATCCCTCACTGGTAAAACCAGACCATAGAGTAATCACACTGGATATACAAATCCTGACCACAGTCCCTGGCCAGAAAACCACAGTGGAAAACATGTGTTAAGCAATATTTGCACTCCTCCAAACTGATGTGGAATCCATTAAAGGTCCTGTGCAGGTGCAAAATATGGGCCACACCTCAGAACCTGTAATACAGCCATTCCATGAACACTGCCAGGAATGCTTGGATTATGCAATCCTAAATTAAAACAAGACACAATGCCATACACGCAGGAATCTGGCATGGTGGACACCAGCCATAACCAAACCATGCAAGAGAATGAGGAAGCTACTACATGATAGAGCAAACATAAACAATGAAGTAATCACTGATCAGTAGTATGGCAATAAAATCTGTCCACACATACAATCCACTAAGGCCAGCCACAACAAGTTGAATCTGTGAATCCTGAGGCAATGTTACACCTGCCCCAAGTACACAGACAACCCCCAACTCCACCCAAGAAATACAAATATATGTGAGAGATGCAACCATCTATCCAAACTGGAGGCTGAGCTCCCTCAACTCAGTACTCCCAAAACTAGTCAGGAGGAGAAGGTAACCACACACACCACAAACACAGTCCCACATAGACCTATCACAACTGCAAACCAAACACATAAACACAGAAAAACATTCCCGGAGGCACAAATTACAAACACAGCATACCAACAGAGGCCTCTAAAGCAGACACCCAATCAAACAACCTCCAAACATAGCACATGCAACACATAGTACACAAAGCTGGTGTGCCAAACAGTCACAGGCCAGAAGGAGAAACAACATGCCTGATACAGTTGTAATAGGTGACTCCATAGTCAGACACACTGCTGTCCCACACACCAGACTGAACAAGGGAAAGGGTACAGTAAGCTGCCTGTAGGCTGCCACAATATGCCACATAACAGAAGTATGCAGGTCACTCCAAAGCAAGTAGAAATATGATGCAGTCATAGTCCATGCTGGTGTGATTGACCTGAGATGCACCTCCCTAGACTACATGAAAAGAGACATAGATGAGCTCTCTGATTATGTAGTCCAGGCCGGTATGACACTCACCGTTTGCAGCATCCTACCCTTACCAAGAATAATGCCACAGTACAAACACGGAATGATCAGTCATAGCAAGTGGCACACTTACTGGTGTCATTCCAAGGGGATCCAATGTCTGTCTGCTTGGGATGTCATGCTTGACAAGCCACGCAGCTGTTCTTGGGATGGCTTGCACCTGTTACCCCTGGGCATCTGAATATTGGATAAGGCCTTTGCCACCTCCATAGAACCTTTTGTAGGCAAGGCTGAAAAGACTGACCCACCACCCTAGAAAACATAAGTGGAAAGAAACATAAGGGAAATGCTGACCAATGCCAGATGTGTAAACCCCAATATGCTTGCTCCCAAGGCCATCCCCAGTATGGAGAACATTGATGTCTGTGCAGTGACAGAAACCTGCTGCAAGCCTCCTGACAGCACACCAGCACTACCAGGTTATACCACGTATCATGTGTCATGGCCCCAAAACCTGGAACAAAACATAAAAGGAGGGTGAGTATCCATAGTCAGCACAGACACCCATACGTCCAGGTAACTGACAATGCACAAGGCACTGGAGTCCACCCATGTGCAACTAACTGTAGGCAAGATTGCTGTACAGTCTGTAGCATGCTACAGACCACACTCTCACACACAGGAACCCCACCCAGCCGTCCTGAAGACACTGGACAGTATGAATATCCCACCAAATACCAAACAAGGTACCACAAATTACCACATAGGTGGTAAACCATTATGTATGGAAGGAGTAACCCGGGACCTAGGGACACAAGTGGACAGTAACCTGTTATGTGACACCCACATTGCCAATGTGGCTAGGAAGACTGTCTACATTTGACACCGTATCAGGAAAGGATTCACATCTATGTCAACAGAGGTCATTGTGCCCCTATACTGTTCTCTAATCACACCCATAATCTAGTACAATGCCTCATATGGGATGTACCTTACCTGACACCTGCAGCAGTTAGAAAGACCTCAAAGGTACCTCACCAAGAGGATAAAGGGTCTCAAATATATGTCATATGCTGGCTGGCTGTAGACACCCCAGCTGAATGCAGTCACATACTGCCTACACAGAGGCATTGCATGACTGTTGTAGAAGGCCATGCCCAACACAGGAGTAATGGACATGCTCCACCCCAGAAAACTCAAATCCATCGGAGCTGTGAGAGTGAGAGATGTCAACCTCAACAAATAATGAAATAGGATGTGCTGGTGGGACAGATACATAATCCAGAGGCTCCCCACACCCTGGACCAGAATCCCACTCCATGTTAGGCAGAGCCCCTCACTGACACTCTTCAACAGGAATCTTGCCAAGTAGATGGATGATTGTAGAGTTACACTGGGGGTCTTCACTGTGTCATGTCCAGACAGAGGCACAGCAAAGCAAATCATAAATGGCCATAATATTCACATAGCAAGGGGTGGCAAAAGCCGCACACACTCTGGCTAGGCTAACAAATGCCCTAGGGTGGATAGCCTAGTATGAACCTATGAACCTATGAAGATACAAATTGTACAGGACACTAAGGATAATCCCAAGGCTTTCACAACTGATGGTAGGAACCATGTTGGGAATTCACAGATATGCCCTGAATCGCACAAATATCACAAACACACACACATATTGCCAACATACATCCTGACAGGTGCAGTGCAAACCCCCCCCCCCCCCCCGAATGCAGAATATCTATCCCAGCAGACTGTTGGCCCCCTGACATTGCAGATGCTGAGGTAACAGCCAACATCTACAAAGCAAAACACACAGCAGCAATGGTATGAGATGGTGTCCTGGGCTTAGTGCAACATGGACTCCAAGATGAATGGAATGCCAAACCACACTACTGCTCAATGTCAGCCTTACCACAGAATATGTACCCAAAGAGCAGTGTACAACAACAGTGGTCCTTCTCAACAAAGGTGTTGCCTGAATGGATACTGAAAACTACTACCCCAGAATCCTGAGAAGCTCGGTCTGCACAGCTATGGAAAGTATCAGCATGTACCACAGACATAAAGATATTGGGGACCTACTGACACCGGACCCTACCCAGTGTGGCTTTCTTAAGTGCAGATCCTGCCCCTAAACATGTTTGACTCAATTGAAACAGTCATTAAGGTCATTGATGAGGGCGATGTGGTCCACACAGCGTAGCTGGACCTTACAAAGGCTTCTATACAATACCCTACGTGTTCATTATAGATAAGCTCACCAGCTTAGATATAAACCCCATTGTCAGTAGAGGGGTTGCAAACCAGACCAAGGACAGAACAGACATGGTCAGACATGCTGCAGCCATGTCAGACTACAAACCAGATATAACTGGCATCCCACAAGGCTTGGTCCTGGGATCTCCCTCGTCTGGTATATATGTCCCATAGGTACAGGCAAACATAGAAGGACTGTGTCCGAACATGTTTGCAGAGGACTACAAACTGCTCACCACATATGATCCACCAGCTGACACAAGGATCGGACAAGAGGGCCACATAGAAACAGACAACTGGTGTCATAGCGATGGCAGCAAGCTAATGGCAGAAACGTGTATAGTCAACCCCGTGGATATACAGTAAGTGCCCACCAATTACCACATAGGTGTTAACCCATTATGTAGTTAACATGTAATGAGAGACCTGGGGACACAAGGTGATAGATATCCTGCATTGGACAAACATGTGCTGTAGTGTTTACAGAAACATACCATATACCCACCTAATCATGAAGGTTGTCAGATCTAGATAAGGGAGGTCATTGTGGCTCTGCAGTCATCCTTCATCAGCGGTACAATTGACTACAATAGCCCCTGTGGGATGTACCTCAGCAGACACCTCCATCAACCGTAAAGTCCCCAACAGTACCTCACCAGGAGTATCAAAGAGCTTGCACAGATGCCATGTGTTGCCTGTGTTGCTGGTATCAATAAACATGCTGCACCTTGTACAATCTGAATGGCAGTGAGCTATGCACATGAGAGACCTGAACCCCAGCACTGACTTACATAGGACAAGCTGTACTCGTGATCCATAACACAGAAGCCACCCCCACCCATGAGTGAACCTCCAGTACAGGCTACCCATAGAGTCACTTATCAATCTTCCTCAATAGGAATCTTGATGAGTGGATGGGAGATGGTAGCTTTATCCTGGGTATCACTGTCATGTCACAGGTAGACAGAGGCACAGTATACTAACCATGACATATGTCATGGCAAACTCCACTTACAATGTGTGTTGAAGGACAAACACACTCTCCAACTAGCATTAGACATGGACTAGGGCACATCGCTAGTGTTTGCAAATGTACACCTATGTTGTGGAATACACTGCCAATGTTGGACAAGCCTGGTTTAAGTAGTTCATATCTGAACAGAATGCAACATGGTCAGATGTACACAACTGGCCCCTAACCAGGCTGTTGTGCCCACTATCGAAATGTAAAGCAGTGATAGCACTAAAGCCCAGGATACTGTCCACCACAGTCAAAGTACTACCAGTACACTATACAGTACTACAGTGTTAGGTCAGTGTGAAAGGATGTTGACAACTTTATGCAAAGTATCCCATGCAAACACTGCAGGCACAGTAGAATCCTGTTGTGTTCACACACAATGCAGTTGTACAGTAACTACACAACATGACACACAACACACAACCATAAACGGGTGATATTTGTTGAAGTTCACACTCATCCACAAATGTGGTGGGCTGCAGAGTCCAACATATGGAATGCTCACACTGGGCATGCTCACACACTTTGATAAATGAGACATATGTCAGACAACATGCCATGGGAAGGCTGAACTGGGCATGCTCACACACTTAGGCCAAATCTCAGTTTAGCAGTTGGACACACATCTGGTATTATGTGTTATTCCAGGAACCAACCACATTACAGCAGTCTGCCCAGTGCACACAGTTAAATGACTACAGAGACATACGTGATATAGTGGATCCCATCCATATGCAAACATCTTCCACAGATGCACAAGTTGTTCATACAAACAGGGAATGCTATGGCAATAAAGATGTGCAAACAGTCTATCAGCAACAAATAATGTGCATTTGACAATTAAACATATGGGTGTAGAGGTCAACACTAGGCTGTTTGCCCTAGGGAATGACAGCTTAGCCAGAGTGTGCTTGGTGTCTGCCTCCCCACAGGATGCACATTCCCCTTTCTAAACACCGATGATGTCAGCACCCTATAAGTACAGCAGGAGAAAAAAAGCTTTGCAGTAATGCGAATAGCGTGCTCTGCTAATGCGTCCGTCACAAGTGTCATAACATAGTTAGATAGGGGTTTGAATCCTGCAAATGCTCTGTGTGTGAGTGGGGTTGGTGTGTGTGTAAGTCTGTGGGAGAAAAATGTCCCTTTTGGCAACTAGGAAAACACACTACAGGATGCACATTCCCCTTTCTAAACACCGATGATGTCAGCACTCTATAAGTACAGCAGGAGAAGAGAAACCTTCCAGTAATGCGAATAGTGCGCTCTGCTAATGCATCTGTCTCAAGTGTCATAACATAGTTAGGTAGGGGTTTGAATCCTGCGAATGGCAAGTGTGTGTGTTTGTCTGAGGGGGGTTAGTGTGTGTGAGGGAAATGTCCATTTTGGCAACTAGGAGAACAGACTACAGGATGCACATTCCCCTTTCTAAACACTGATGATGTCAGCACTCTATAAGTATAGCAGGAGAAAGACAACCTCCCAGTAATGCAAATAGCGTGCTCTGCTAATGGTCCATCTCAAGTGTCATAACATAGTTAAGTAGGGGTTTGAATCCTGTGAATGGCAAGTGTGTGTGTTTGTCTGAGAGAGGTTAGTGTGTGTGAAGGAAATGTCCCTTTTGGCAACTAGGAGAACAGACTACAGGATGCACATTTCCCTTTCTAAACACTGATGATGTCAGCACCCTATAAGTACAGCAAGAGAAGGGAAACCTCCCAGTAATGTGAATAGCACACTCTGCTAATGTGTCCGTCTCGAGTGTCATAACATAGTCAGATAGGGGTTTGAATAGTGCAATTGGCAAGTGTGTGTTTTTGGCTGAGGGGGGTTAGTGTGTGTGAGGACAATGTCCCTTTTGGCAACTAGGTGAACAGACTACAGGATGCACATTCCCCTTTCTAAACACTGTTCAGCTGAAGGCCATGGCTCTGGCACAAGTTGTCTGTTTCTATGATGCCCCTTTGGAAGATGCTTGTGTTGGCTGGAGAGTCGATTATGGTGGCCAGTTCGCAGTCATCTGCATATTTGGTCAGCCACAGTCCGTCCATGTTGGCCTGTACCTCCAATAAATATATACCAAACAAGAGAGGTCCCAGGACTGAGACTTGTGGGACACAACTCGTAACTGGTTTGGAGTCTGACATGGCTCCAGCAATGCTAACCATGTGGGTTCTGTCCTTGAGCCACTGTGCAATCCATCTAGTGACATAGGAGCTTATATTTAAGCTGGTGAGCTTCTCTAGAATGCCCAAGTGGGGTATTGTTGTGAAGGCTTTTGCAAGGTCCAGGTAGGCTGTGTGAACCACCTTCCCCTCGTCAATGGCCTTGGTGACTGTTTCAAAGAAATCAACCAGGTTAAACCTGGTAGTGCTGGTGTGCTCTCAGTAGCCCTGAACCAGGCATCTGTTACTGCACAGATATCGATGTTCTCCATGCCAAGGAGTGTTTTGGGTGCATGCATCTGGAGGTTTAGACTTCTGGCATTGGGTAGCATTACTCTTAGTTTCTTATCCCTTGTGATACCTATGAAGGTGGGTTTGTCATTTGAGCCTTGCCTAACATAGGCACTATGGGGTAGCAAGAGCCTTTGCCAATATCTGAAAGCCCAGGGGTGACAGGTGCAGGCCATCCCTAGCAAAGCAGGTAGTTCAACAGAAGATGAATATGTGAAGGTGTAGTGCCTGTGATTAGTTAGCAGTAGCATATATGACTGCTCACGTGGACACATGCCAGGTAAGTCATATGCACTGTGTCACAGGCAACGTACATGTGAACAGGACAAACAGTGACATCCTGTCAAGTGGGACATGGACATACATATAGTAAGCTATGCAGATGGCACTAGGAGTCCACAGAAGCTCTATAACTATGCATTGCAGGTGTGATCAGTATTCCAGGGTAATTGCAAGCAAACATGCATGCAAACAAAGCTACAGTAAACAGGGCTGCATGTAGTCCATTGTACAACAAACAAGCTGTACCAGTTCCAGTAGGTAACACTGCAAATATGCAGGCACTATGCACATGTACATGGAAAGACACGGGTCAGATGGCTAGGGTCCAGTCTCAGTGCGCACAAGTGTACTGACCATGTACTGTCAGGATGTACAATAACTGGATGGAAACCCATGTGCTCATACCTGCAGTAATACACATGTCAAATAACAGACACTGAGCCTTCACTCAGTGGTTCCATACTTAGTAGGATGTATGCTACCTGGCCTGCCACCACAGTATCCCTGACATATATGGGGACTCTCCCTCCTGTGACAGTTAGTTATGTGTGTTGGGGCTGTCTAGCATGGTATGAGATGTGAGCATGCAGTGCTAGGGTGCTCCTGTGTGTCCTGTACCAGTCGTGTAGTACTGCACACATATCAACATCCTCAAACATCTGCATTGCAGAGTCCAGTGTGGGCAACATGCCACTTGCAATTTACATGTCCATCATTGTGTATTACTACATTCATTACCCTATCCCTGTGCTACCTATGTATGTAGCCTTCTGTTGACATCATTACCACCAGTATGCCAACATGTGCAGATGATACACTATGGTACTTACCATGGGTGTAGACAACAGGACATGACAATCACACACTTACTGCATCAGGCATGCTGTGATATACCCACAATTAATTCAGCACACAGTACTGTTAACAACATGATACTATTACTACAAATCTATGTGGTCACCCTGTGCATCAGCAACATGTTAACCTGTACCTGCACAGTTGTTACAGATTGCAGGAGGTGGCACAGTTTCATCATATGCACAGGGTGTGAACTTGGTATGCCTGAGTCAGCCACCGATACCACCAATTGACATGTATGTGTATGTGTGTTGGTGAGGGACAGCAGTAGAAGGTGGGGCAATGTTGACGCAGTGTGTGTGTGTGTATGCGGTAGCCCTAGGTGTTGTCAATTTGCATGTGTGTATGGATGCACACAGTTCCACCTCATGGCTGCCATATACTGGTGATTGTGGACAGCCACAGACTGTACCTGCCAGGTCATACAGATCAGTGTCTCTGGCCAAGGACACGGTACCTGTGCCTTGCAGGGGTGCTACGGACCTTATCCAGTACCAACCCAGACTGGGTACTGTCATCAGAAGCAGGTGTTCATTGACTGGACACAGATCCCTGTCGGGCCTGGCCAGAGCCACGTGCACGTGGTCTCCTGGGGCGGTCTGATGACAGCACAGACCCAGCATTGCTGGGGCTGCTGCTGGCACTATGGGGGTGGCCGCGGCCCTGTTGTCGTCCGTGACGACTGCCAGCTGCTGCTGTTTCTGGCATACGGCCACGTCGACGCCTCAACCGCCCACCATCGCCCTGGCTCATGGACATGTAGTTGTGGAACCGGTCTAATATGTCCCCACAACGTCTGTCTATGACATCGGTGAAATCACGGATGGCAGCCGCAATGTCACGCATACTGTCAGTCATGGCTGTGCGACATGCTGTCAGCTCCCTCAGACCCTGTCTGGTGTACCGTTCCATATGTGACTGTGACTACATGACAGCCCGAAACATAGCTGAGGTTGTAAGACCTCTGTGGGCACGTCTGACAGGGGCAGTACGCCCACGGATACTCCCACGAGAACCCCTGGACATCTGTCTGTGTGGTACCATCTCTGGGCCATGCCCATGGCTGCTGTGTGGGGAGGCATGTGCCACAGATACCACATTACCCTGGTCAATGCCCACTGTATGCTGTCCATCACCTAGGGAAATTGGTGACAAAGGGTGTATTGGCAGGATAACTGTGCGCATTGATGGGGTCGACAGCTGTGTACTGTCAATCGGCTGACCAATGACGGACCCTGGCATACTTTCCTGTGCCATTACACAGATGTCATCATTATCAGTACCCACGGCACCTGACTCAGGTTCCCTGCTACATGACACCAGAGCAGCAACAGAACCTGTGGGAGGGAAACAGGAAACACAGTTTACAATGTCTACACATTACCAGTGATGCACACATGCACACATGCACAGGTGCACACATGCACAGGTACACATGCACACATGCATACATGCACACATGCACACATGCACAGGTGCACACATGCACACATGCACACATGCACAGGTGCACAGGTGCACATGCACACATGCACGTGCACGTGCACACATGCACACATGCACACATGCACATGCACACATGCACATGCACACATGCACAGGTGCACACATGCACACATGCACAGGTGCACACATGCACACATGCACACATGCACACATGCACACATGCACAGGTGCACACATGCACAGGTGCACACATGCACACAGTTTCACACAATTGTACAGTACTCAGTATGCGTGATATCAACACACAGACACAGACACACCTACATGCATACAAAGAGCACTACTAAGTGAGCCAAATAGTACTATTACTATCAACACTATTACAGGAATTGTTAATACACACTCACCAGCATGGATAGGCTGCATTGCTGTTATACCAGAGGGTCCTGCGGACGTGAAGAAACTAATGCCAGTGGGCACAACTGTGCCATTGTTACTGAGTATGATACAGGTCAGTAGTACAACAGTCGCCTTTCACAGGTCAGCTGCTAATATTGAGGATATCACACTTGCACATTAAATACTATGGTGACAGCTACAAACCAAGGACACACCTCACACATGCATTAACTACCAGTGTACACAACAGTCAACTATACATATGGCATATTACCTGCATGTTCACTGTCTTGCTGCTGCGTGGCTCCAGCCTCCATCATAATGCATGTCTGCTGCTGTTGTTGTTGCTGGTGGACTGGAGCCACTACACTCATGAGTAGTCCCTCCAGTCTGGTGAGTGGGGATGTGTAGCCACCCCACCACCTGTGGCGACCTGTTGCCTGTGGATATCCGGTGCACGCTGACGGACATGTCTGATTAAATCACTGCAGTGATGTCGTACCTGCTCATATGTCCTATTATGCGTGCCTATGTCATTTACCCGACGGACAAGGTCTTGCCACAGTGCAGCCCTCTCCTGCTGATTCTGGCTGGTGCGGGAAAAGAGTATTGCATAATCCCGCACCAGGCTGTGGTGTATCTCCTCATCCTCAGCTGTGGAGTAGGTGGGATTCCACGGGTGGGCCATGTACCTGAGAAAGAAAATAACCTGGTATCAGCAATATATGTCAGCAGAATTTGGCACACATACTACACATGCTACTCGACTGTTATGATACAACATATCTCACATATGTAGCATCTGTCTGTCTATTGGTGGATACACATGTAGATGGCCAGGTATCAGTGCTCAGCCAGCAACTATGCAACAGTACCTGGCACACTCCATACGACATACTACCAAACCCCAGCAGTCAGAACACTGATTCAGGTCAAGAGCACCTCCTCACTCTGGGGGTTTGTATCTAGGTACTGTATGGCCTACATCATCAACTACTGTGAGCTGACCACACACTGATTGCCCTGGATATACATATCCCACCTCCACCACCAGCACAAACGACTATAGTGCATAACATTACAGATACAAACTTTACACTTTGTAACAGTGACATGGTATCCTTTCACCCCACTGGGCCAGTGGCAGATACAACCCACAATGCTGACCCCTACACAATTGCTTTCTACAGACATCTCCGAGAATGCATGGATCATGCAATCACATATATGACCAAGACACTCTCCACAAAGGGACAGCATCCTGTCTAGTGGACCCCAGCCATAGACAGATTGTATTACAGAAGATGGAAGCTACTGCAAGACAGAGCATAATTCCATAAAGGGAGGGCATGTCTGAGCAGCACTAATAAGGATCTATTTTCCATCATACAAAATCCATGGGCAACTTTGAGAGGGAAATCAAGAGGGACACTACAGATAACCAGAAGGCCTTCTTCAGTTATGTTAGCAACCTGGTCAGGATCCATCCTCTATGCCCATAGTTAGTACACAACAACAAATATTTCACTGACACCACAGATATCGACAACATTGTGGCAGACAGGTTCAGTGCAGGTGTCACCCCACCCTCTCCCCAAAATAAGGCATAGTTATCCCAGCTGACTGTAACCTCCCTGTCATCACAGATGTCCAGGTGAGAGCCACCCTCAGGACAGCAGAATACACAACATGAATGGGACCTGATGGTATCCCCAGTTGCATGCTACATAAACTCTGACAGGAGCTAAACACACATATAGAAGTGCTATGTAACACTAGCCTGACTACAGGATCTGTACCTGTACACTGGCACACAACAGCAGTGGTTTCACTCCACGAAGGAGGCACCTCAACATACCAATACAATACAACACAATACATTACATTACAATACAATACTATACAATATGCTATTGCCCCTGGGACTACAGCAGTGTACTGTTCTGCTACCCTGACCATTGTGACACATGTGGTGTGATGGTACCTGCTGCTGTCACACAGTTACACAGGGTGACTCATATGGCATATTACCTATCTGACTAACATGCAGCAGGGGTATGTGTGACATGTACTCATGGGAGTCTTGCTTCTTAACACTGTGTGGTTTATTGCAGGGTATGTCTTATCTGTGGGTAGGAACTCTTACCTCCACATGTGCACTCTATTGCAGTGGCACGGACGACACACAGCAGACATTTAGGTTGTGGATGGTGTGAGGTGTTACTATGGTTGTTGGACATCTGTCATGGGTGTGACTTACATATGTAAATCCGGGAGTGGTAACCTCTATGTGGGTAGCATATGTGTACTCTGTGGTGTTGTCAGTCACTGTGCATTGGTAATGTGTTTGAGTGCATTGTCACAGTGTTGTACATGTCACTGTGTCCTTCTCCATATCTGTAGCTGTCATGTAAGGTCCATACCATGGCATCCATTATGTGGTGTGGAGGGTACACCAACCTACATGTCCATAGCTGACACACCATGTCTGCTGACACATACCATGTGCAGGTATTCCAGGGATAGTGTGCCACTGTGAATATCATTGGGGCCACTATTGTACACATTTATGACCCTGTTCACCCCTGACACATGCAGTGGTGGGCAGCCAATCACATATCTGGTGGTTACTGGTGTAGGTGATCTGGAATGTGGTATGGTACTCGGTTTTGACACTGGTGTTCACTCCATGCCTTTGTCACCACGCACCTGTTGCAATACATCTGTACAGATGTGCCTCACTCAGAATTTATATACATCTCTCTCTCTCTCTCTCTCTATATATATATATATATATATATATATATATATATATATATATATATATATATATATATATATATATATATATATATATATATATATATATATATATATATATATATATATGTCCGTATACATATACAGATATATATATTGATGTACATATATTGCTATAGATGTGGAGGGGACACACAGAGGGGTGTGAGTGACAGAGGGGTGGGACAGGCTGTGTTGCAGGTCGTCATATACAGTCATACCTGTAGGTAGTCAGATCAGTCTGTCTATGTATATGTATTTACATATATCTATATCTGTATGTGTGCATTACATAGATATGTTTGTACAATATTCTATCTACATCTGTCTATGTATTCCTACATCTCTCTCTCTATGTATGTATACATATATGCATATCATATATATATATATATATATATATATATATATATATATATATATATATATATACACACATACATATGTTGACATACATACGTATCCATATGTTAGACAGGTATATCAACATATTTGTCTACCATACTGTATACACACACTGACATACTGCTAAACATACATAACTGTGAAACCTACTTTGTACATGGCACTACAACCTACAATCAACCAACATTGATATGTGCACATAGATGCTCTCACATGCAAATGTATGTACAGCCTTCACTGATAGTTGCTGTATGTCCCCTGCCCTTTACACATCTTCATATACATATGGATACAGACCAATGACACATATAGAGGGTTCACAGTATGTCGACCTTTATAGTATTACTTTACATTACCTGTGTTTGTCACAGCTGCTTGTGTTGCCATCTGGTTCTCTGTCCTGCTGCTCCACTTCCCAGTTGTCAGCTTTCAGGTAGCTGTTGCTGAAGAATTTGCTTGTGTCTGCTTAATTGCAGTTTTCTCTGTCTCTGTCTCTCTCTCTCTCTCTCTGTCTGTATCTCACGTCCTTCTCAGGGTGCAATGAAAGTATTGCATGTGTGGACTGGGAGTACAGCATACTTTTGTAGGTATCTGCATATGCCCATGTGATGGCCTCTGCACCAATTGTTAGCCAGCATTTGCTAATTGCATGCAGCCAGTTGTGTACTGATTGCAGTTCTCACTGTGATTTCAGAACAGTGCTATAAAAAGGTATGTGAGATAGGCGTAGCCCTTTTAGATTTTAAGGCCAGGGACCATGCTGTTATGCTGTGGACAATGTTCTGTGAGTGTAAATGTTGGTATCTCTCTCATATTTCCAGGTGTGTTGTAGATTAACATTCCTCCATTCATTTCTCCAGTTTCCTGTACTAACTGTGTATGTACACTGACACCTACAACTACTACTACTGTTAATGTGTGTGTGTGTGTGTGTGTGCTTTCCTTTCACTTTTGCTTGCACTTTGTTGCTAAGGCTTCAATAGTTGCCCTTTACAGTCAGTACTTGTATGCCTGCTAGGTGTCTTGACCGTAGTGTGCTGCTGTAGCTTTCCTATTTTCCATGTACATTCACACCTTGGAATGCTTGCTATATCTGCTAGGGTGTTACAGCATGCAGTGTGGTCTGGCCATGGTGTGGGCCTTGACATCTATTAGGGTATTTGAGTATGCTGCTGATCAGGCCCCAGAGACTTTCAGGTTCATCTGTTATGTGCCTCATGGAATGGTACATATCAGTGGGGTACACCCATTAAAATGTCTGGTATGCTGCAGTTGTGACTGTGGGTTAGCATGAGCATATGTATTACTACACTTTTCTGCCATGCAAGTGATGAATACTTTCAGGACTCCATAGTTACCATTGCATGTGTTACACCTTTCTGCCTACTGTTTGTACATTTCACATGGGGTCTGTGGGGCATCCCTGTAAGTCATTCACTGTTGCTATGTCTAGGCTCTTAACTATTCAAATATGGTGGTGTCGGACCCATCATGTGTACAGATATTTGCAGGTTGTCCACATTTCTGCCTCATATTTTGGTCAATATCTCATGCACACCTTTTTCTGGCAAGTCACTCTGGGCTCAAGTCAGAATATGGTGGACAAACATTCAAGTTTCAGACTGCATACCCTTCCAAACATCCCACAAAGTGCAGACCCTGTTACTCTCTGAACTGTCTGCGTTTGTTGTAACATTATTTGTAATGTGTCCCTGGTTTTGGGCCTTTGCTCCACATATTTTATTACTTGGTCCAGATGTGTTCCTGTAAGAGGTTGTGGGGTATGGGCAGTGCTTATCCTGCTGTGAGTATGTGTGTGGCTTGCAAGGTGCTATAGTGACATTATTACCTACTAGCTTCCAACTAGCATGGCTGTTTCTGTTCACACACTACTATTATGGAAATCCACTAGTTTTGATAGTAATTCTAAATGGCATGCTTTGTGTACTACACATCTATATTCCCTTTACATTCATTCCTACTATTACATGATACATTTATTTTAGCACAATGTTCTTGTATAAGAGTCATGGCTTAGTGGTAAGTCATGCAGATTACTGTTTCCAAGGTCCTGGGTTCGGGACTCACAGTGGAATTTTATTTTGCTTTTGAACTGAGTACAGGACCTGTCAATCAAAGTGACTAAGGCACTTTTAAGCAGTTGTAACCGGGTTAGCGCTGGTTTGCGCAGAGCTAACGCATGCACACTGGTGGTTAGCTCCGCGCACTCAAGCGCACACCCGATTACAACCATTTAAACGTGCTTACTCTTGCGCACACCCGCGCTATTTTCTTTGAAAGAAAAGAAAATGGGGAGACAGGAAAGTGGTGAAAAAGGTGTCACAAAGAGGGTAAGACAGTAGGGAAACAAGCTTGGGATGTGCAGGAGGGATGTAGGTAAGGCCCATAGCTGCCCATTTCTTCATCAGCAACAGCTGTGCATATGTATGTAATTTGGTGTGACATTTGAAACCTTCCACCCCTGAGAGAGGTGTCAGGACAACAATAATACTTGTTGTACAGCCAATTGTAATTGATAGGTTCCATGTCCAGTAGACATGTGTGCGGAATGGGCAGCTATGTATGGGGCGTAATTTTTTTGTGGGTACAGAGTGCCCTTTTTTTTTTTCCAGGTGAGAGTGGTATGTCAGGTGAAGGAAGTCGGTACAGCTGGGGAGGTAGGTTGGGTAGGTAAACAGACAAGACAAACAAGATGCATACAGGGGCAGTGTATGACACGTGTGGGGGGGGTTATGCAATTGATGGGGACAGAGGTATGGATATCCAGAGCCCATGAGCCCACAGATGGCAACAGTGGAACTGATATCCCCACCCATAGGCAGTTGCCACTGTTCCTTCACTACCCAGGATGGGGGTGTGCTGGGGGCTGTGTAGGCGGGGCAACAGGCATGCCCATTAGTTGCGCCACCCGTGTCTCGGGCTGGCGTAGGGGCTCGAGAACAGAGTCCCGAATCTCCCTACGCACCACAGTCCGGACGCTATGGAGGGTGAGTGGTGGTTCTCCTCCGGCCACACTTGCAGAGGGGGGGTGAGCCCCATCCCCTGCAGCGCTGCCACTGGAGGAGGGTCCGGACTCGGCACTAGTGCCAGGTGCACTCGCCAGCTGAGGTTGGAGAGGTGGGTCCACTGGAACCCGCCTTCCCTGTCGTACTATGTTTTGCATTATGTCATGACAGTTTGGGTTAGTAACATATAATACCATTCACAATTAGTTGTAACAGCAGGCATTAGTATTCCCATTAACCAAACACCCAGATATTCACACCATTGAACAGCGTGCATAACACATGCATAATTTGAACAGAAATACACAGTCCAACAACATGCAGGGTTAATTGATGGCAACAGGCCATCAGGTGTGGATGTATGAACAGGGCAGATGCATCAACAGACATGCAAATATATATTATCCAACAGGACAAACGTCCAGGGGTGTTAATTGTGATTGCACATACCATTTTCACGTGGAATGGGTTATATGTGGTTATAGGGTGGGGTGAAGAAAGTAATATTAACACCTTCGAATAACAATACATATGCTGTACATTTCTAATAGCTACAGTTATATACACACTACTGTTCTAACTACAGTTTCCTATATGATAACTATTTCAACTTGGTGATAGGACTGTTACTGCAACATCAATATACATTTTATGGTTCTTCATACACATTCATATCTAGCTTTGTTCAGCTACATCATCCTGCTACATTTGCTTTATATAGCTGTAGACAAGTGTGGATGTTTGGTATATCAGACAAACATCCTATCTGCATATTGCAGACTGAGAGCAACATATCCTGATTTTGGGATACACATTCCAGATGCAGCAAGACTTTGAACAGATTTTGCTGTTTGGTTTTGAATCTCACATGCATTTCATTCTGTCTTGACTGCAGTATTCTTTATTCAGGGGTTATTACTACTGTATTGCTGGATTCATGACATGTTCTCACACTCTCTCACTTGCTTTCATTTTACTATTCAGGATGGTACTTCTAGGCTTTATTGACATGTTTTACCAGTAGTTATTACAATCCTTTCCAGCAGTCTCACTTCTGTCATGTTTCAGTATTTCCACAGGGATATATTTCACACATGTGATTTCATCATCTTCTGCAGCTATACTTTTCAGCCTGCTGCAGGTTGTGTACTATTTTCTTACAGGCAGGGCATTTTTATTTCAGAATATATGTCGGACAATTTCATGTTTAGGTTAAACTTACAGGCTGGAACACACTTTTGTAATCAAGCAATACTTGCATACACTTTCACACTGTTACTTGCAGATTTTATTCCTTACTGACTACACTGCACTCTTTTGCTGACTGTCATACTTTTATATTTCTTTACAGTTACTGGTAGTGGATTACTGACCTGCCTGGTGGCGCAACCGCACCAGCCTATCACCATAGGCTCTGCGGTTCGCAGAACGGACACCTGCAGCTGTAATATAAATGAAGTAATATTGGAATACACATCTCCATAATATCAGCTAGTTTAATTTCTTACATACATAATTAAATGTTACTTACTCAGTAGTGGGGCGTTGGGTGTTTGCCGGGCCTCCTGGATCCAAAGGTTCAGTTGGTCCTGCTTGCATCTCTTCAGGTCTGCATGGTGGTGAAAGACCTGCTCACCAGTCCTTGGAATCCCTGTGGCACTGGTGAGATCATGAGCCAACTGGTCCCACGCCTCAGCCCTGTATGCTCCCCAGAGCACCTGGCCCTGCATGAGTTGGGCCTCATGATTATGGACTAGGAGCCAGACCATGTACCTGGACTCCTCAACACCCCACCTCTGTGCTCGAAAGCGACTACCCTCTCCTACTCCTGTCATTCTGCCTGCAGGTCAGTTCTACAATCGTTTATGCTGTGTATTCCCGCCTATGAGGCTTATACAGTCCGTTTTTCCCACACATATCTGTGATTGACCATTTTGGAATTGTATCAACTTCAGTAAACCTGCATTGTCATGCTCTAGTTTGTATTCATTCCTATATATTACCTATTATTGCATTTTCAGGTACTGCTGTCATGGCTTAGTGGTTCTGTACCTTGACTATGGTGTATAGTATCCTGGGTTCGAACCTGGCCACTGCTTTTTATTTTTCATGACTGTCTAGACATGCTGAGGGGTGTGTCTGTGTAAAGGCAGTTTTGATACGGCTTGCTCAACGTTGCCCGTCGGTTAGCTTGTTTGCGCGGTGCGCAGCTCCGCGCAAACGGGGTACGCTGCTTTAAGCCTCATTTGGCTATTGGCACGCATATTACGCTCAGCTCAGTTAGGGGCACATAGATTTAGCGTGTTAAACCACTGCTCAGCTACAGGCTCTCCTTTTGCACCAGTTAAACCACTGCTCATCTACGGGCACATGCACTCACTCTGTTAAACTGTAGCTCAGCTATGGGCATATCTGGCATTTTTTCTTCTTTTGTTACCTCACATGTCTTCAATATAAATGGGCTATTTCATTACATTTTACATAACTTGTGGTTTTATGTGTACATATTTGTCAGGGACTTGTTTCCTGCTTATTTTGCAAAAAAAAAAAAATTGGTGTTGTGGGGACTCGAACCATGAATGCCTGCTTTTCAGCCAACATCTCTACCGCTACGCTATTGCTTCCTGGCTTTTTTTGCATATTTAGTTCTTATATGCTTTCCCACTGACTGCTAACTGTAGCTGCGCTACGGGCACACCCGCGCAAACGAGTGCACTCACGGTTAAACATCTTTACAATTTAAAAAAATATATAACATGTTAATTTATATATATTTTATGTTCATAGTCTGTGGGGGCATGTGTTGTGTTTATTCACATTTCCGTGGACTCTGTTGTGGGTGTTTACTTTGGGCACTTTTACACTTCTGGGGGCGTGTCCGCTTGCAGGGCTCGGCCTACGGACACACCCCCTGCTGTCTTACACGGACCGTGTTAGACTTAGGTGTGATTCAGCATGCTCTCATGAATATGCAAAGCATGCTGACATCACTCCGTTTAACTGCAGCCTCCGTGTAAGAGTTATAACTCTTACACGGAGGCTTCGTGAATCCTGGGGATTATCTTTTTTCAGTACAATAATTCCCTCCCCGAATAGTAGTTTGGAAGTTGTAGTATTTATTTTATCAGTGGCCTCTTGGGCAAAAACAGAGCTAAAAATATGATTTTACTGCCTAAGTTGTTTTAAAATATAAGTTATTCTTCTTAAAAGACCCATTTTATCACCAGTTTTGAGGCATTGTGATTAGAACTATTAGAAACCGAGATCATATATGCTCTCATATAGTTAGATAGCAGGAATAATGCATTTGTTTGAAAACTTATTAAAATATTAAGATGTTTTATATAGGATGATTGTTGATGACAGATCTTGCTTGTGATCTGAATGTAAAGAAGCATAGCAGGAATTTACTGACTGCATAATTTATGTTTGGAACAGAAAAAATCCATTGTGGCTAAACATGATTTTGCTAATCTTTACAGGATCAAAATAGTAAATTTAGTTTGAGACCCATGATGTGAAATATGCCAACACTTTCTTGATGAGAAATAAATGTAATTATGGACATAGTGATGAACATAACATAACATAACATAACATAACATAACATAAACATAACATAACATAATGCATAGGTATTTCCAAAAGTACAGTATGGTTTGAAGAATGTTATAAACAAGCAGAGATTTTCATTAAATACGTTTTAAATTAATAATATGAAATTTATTTATTAGGTCAAGCTAAATAAGAGGTTGATCAATGTGTATTTTATTTTATTGGTTGTTAACTGGGTAAGTCCACTAGATATGTGTCCCTTTTAGGGACAATACAGGAGCAGAGCCAAGTTACGTTACTTGCAAAAAGTAAAAGTACGTAAAGAGCAAGATGGATGGTAGCAAATGAATGAACTCGAATAAAATCAACATTGGGATAAATTAAGTTGGCAAAACTCACACACTTGTCATGCCATACTCTACAGATTCCTAAATGTTCTAGGACATAATATTAAAAAATTCAGGTTTGTTAAAATATTAACAAAAAGACTAACCCATAATTGGAGAAAAAATGCAGTTGGTGTCTGTAAACTGAATAAGAGGTTAAAACGTAAGTTACTGAAGGCTGTTTTTTAATTAAGTAATGGGTTGTGCCTGTTATATTGTCAACTTAGATCAGTGCACTATCATGGAAAAATAAATGTAAAATAAAAATAAATAATTAAATATGCACTGTTGCAAGTCTGAACGTTTGAATTCTATTTCTTGAAAACACATAAATGAACTGTTATACATCTCTTTTGGAAGGTAGAGCTATGACTTTGATACATTACTCACTGCAATTTTGTCTGCAGTGAACAGGTTATATGCAGGTGAGCATAGCTGTCTGAGCAACACTTTTCCCATATAGCCTCACTAAATGCCAAAGCTGTCATCTAACATAATGCTATAACTCAGTGTCAACCATGTTGCAACACACCATATGATCCCTAGCCAGGATAATGGGAAGTGTATCCTGATGGCAGTGTTACAGTGTACAACTATATAATGTGTAAGACAAGCTATGAATGCATTCAGCTCCCAAGTCATGCACACATAAAGCTGTAGAGATAGTACTGATGCATAGACATGGGTATAAATATTTTATACCTATACATGGCTATGACCACAGTGATAAAAAAAGCCCAAGATATGCAACCGTGGATCCATTATCTACTGTCACTGTTGACGGAGCAGAGCTTCTTTGTAGTTTGAACAAGTATAGGCTGAACTTCTCACAATGTAGCCCAATAATAATGTGTAAAGGAACATGATACTGTCACAAAGTATGGATTATGAGGCCATAATGTGATGCAATTGGTGTTGAATATGCAGAAAATGATAATGAACTACATGGAGCATCAACATTTCCAGATCTGTATAGCCCAGCACTGTGCAGCAGAGATCTTATTTGGAATGAAGTAGTCCACTGCTTGTTGGGTAAATAACCAAACCACACCACTGAGATGAACACATACACACACACACACACACACACACACGCACACACACACACACACACACACACACACACACAGAGGCAGGCACACACGTACACACACACACACACACACACACACACACACACACACACACACACACACACACACACACACACACACACACACACACGCACACACACACACACACAACACACAGGCAGGTACATGCACGCACACACACAGACAGACAAAAACGCACATGCGCGCGCACACACACACACACACACACACACACACACACACACACACACACACACACACACATGCTCATTTGTTAGTGCTGCTTACTGCCTACATACCACAAAGTACCTGTTTCTTTTCATGGAATACATGACAAGCAGTGCAGTGACCATATTTCCATCTGCCTTTCATTTTATATGCATGGAGAACTATGTTTATGAATCCATCTCTTCTGTACATACACTTTGCAGGCATTGGTCATGATTTTAGTTTTTCGACCTTACAAAGAGCATATGTTAGTCTAAAAGAAGGTTATAAGAATTAAGTGTTATTAAAACTAGAAATACATATTTACAAATGAAGGTAAATGAAATCCTTTCATAAATATAGTTTTAAAAATGAAAAAAGAAAACTGTGGCCATAAGACATATTTTGATGTAAATGTCAGAATTTCTGAAAAATGAAGTATGTTGCCAGCCACTGTGCTTTATTTTCAGACTGCCCTGTGTTATCAGTGATTAGTCTGTCTAAACACAGCTGGTGGTTTTAATCTCTTTATTGTCAGACCTAATGATGTGCAATGCATGCACATATTCTTGTCCTATGACTTAAATGTCTAATAAACAAATTGTGTGAGCCTTATCTTACAACTCTAAGTTGTTTACTTAGACTGATGCTCATGGTTTCACCATGAAAAGCCTCTTTTGATGATTATTTAAGATAACTCCCCATTATATACCAGCATTACACAGGTGTGTGGCATTATTCGATGAAGTGGTACAATTACTGACAGCAGTAATGGCTGAATCTGTCCTCGGGGTATCCAGTACTGATTGTCATTAACTGAGTGAGGAAGCAATGCCCTAGGTGCTGTGAAAGTGAAAATAGAGAGGAGCTTGTATAATCTGCTTCAGACCACTGCAACATGGCTGACATCAGGACTGGCAGCTTCATCATGCGCTAAGTGAAACCTTGGCATATGTGTTCATCTGTAAATGAATGGCTCACTACAGACTTTGCATCATGTACTAGAATTCTGAAGATATACATGGCTGATTCTTTACTGCACATTTCTCATTGGGACTAGTGAGTATTTTAAATGTATTCATCTTTCATGCACTTAATATATTGGATATTACAGGAATAAAAAATGGCTAAAGAAGGCAGCTTCAGTACAGTAGGACTATCTCATCTTTAGCAGTAAGCACAAGTGTCTTAAATTCCCTAATTTGACATTGAATTAGATAATATGTATATTTCTTGTACTAGACTGTATTTCTGCTTACAAAGTATGTTCTTCTTTCGGCTTTTCCCAGTTAGGGGTTGCCACAGCGGAACTCTGGTCTGCTAATGATTGGCAGTAGATTGTTATGGTGCTGAGGCGCCAGCTCGACGCCCAACCACGCATGTCTTTCGAACGACACTCAACCATGGGGAGGACATTCAGACTCCACACAGAAGATGCTCCAGCCTAGAATCGAATGGGAGAACCTCTTGCTGTCAGGCGACAGCGCTACCGCTGCACCACAGCGGCTTCTAGTATAATAATACTATTAATCAGCAAGGAGAGCTTTCATACTTATCTGACACAGATATCTTCAGATATTTGCAGATGTTGTTTGAACGTACTGGGTTGTTTGCCTGTCTAGCTGGAATTGGAGTATCTCCTAATAATTAATGTGGTATTGTATTGTGAATGGTCATCCCAGATTTAAAAATGATAAAATCAATTGTGTAAGACAGTGGCTCATTAATGCACTTTTTTATTGATTTTTTTAACTAGAAAAAGCCTTAGCGCACACACACACACACACACACACACACACACACACACACACACACACACACACACACACGCACACGCACACACACACACACACACTCTCACACAAACACACGTCTATTTTCAGGTTTAATCTAGAAACAGTTTATTATTCAAACCATGTCAAGTGAAAACTGTGAGAAACAGATTGGGAAGTACAGAAGAAAAGTTGTTAGCAATTTGTAGGACTAGCCATCTGAATTAAACTTCCAGACAAAATCCTGGGCATCCTTATCAGCTTACTTATCGCAAAATATAATACTTATTCACTACTACCCTACACCCCAGCTGCATTCAAATCATTGCATATATTTTGTATTCTTAGCTCTGTTTCACTCAAGCATGAAACAATGACCATGTTCTTTCATTGTGCAATCTGCTACACTTTTGCATATTGGTAAAAATATAATTCAGAATATATAGGCCTGGTATAGTTATCTTCCCCTTGTATGTACAGTCTATAAATATTCATGACATTTTGTAAGTAGTGCACTTTTCCAAATTAAAATTATCTGATGAAACCTGCACTTACATTATAATATATAATGTATATTTTTGTGGACATGTGTGTATTTCTAAACACTAAAACCCATGTCTACCCGTAGTATAGCCCATGCTGGTTTTAAGAATCTGGGCATATTGTATCTCAGCTGACAAGTCCATAGTAGCTACCAATGCTACATGCAATCCAGCTTTTCCAGTTTCTGTATAACACCTAATTTTGATATTACCATGTTACAATGTACTTGCTATATCAGTGTTTTGTGTAATAGTAGATGAGTACAAAATATGCAGTGATGCTTTAAAAGTTATCATTGTTGTATTTACAAATGTCTGCATTTTACTTATGATACATTATATATGTTTAACTCTTGATCCTATCTTTTCCTGTATTAATATAACAGAACATTTTTCCCTAAGGAAGCACTGAAAATGAATAAAACCCAGTTGGATGTCCCAGTAATCAAGCATACATTAATGGGTAAACAAATAATAAATAAATACATAAAACTTGGTGTTGATATAACTATGACTTTGTTGTCTTTTCTGTTCAAATTAGTAGTGCCCTTTGTTAAAAAATAAGGTATAAATGAGTTGCATTAATATAATAGACAGTTAAACAACACAGTGGTTCTCAGAGAATCATCTTTGCAAATTGCATATTTAGTATAGTTACCTGATAAGCTCTGAAAATTCTGCAGGTATACCATGCATATATACTTATGCAGGTATACCATGCATATATACTCCAGCTGCGGTGGTGGTGCTGCGGTAGCATTGTCGCCTCACAGTAAGATGTTGTCCTGTTCGATTCTCAGCTAAAGTGTCTTCTGTGTGGAGACATGCGTGAATGGGCGTATCTTCGTTGAAGGTTGTGCATCAGGCCTGGCAAGTCGGTACGTAAAAATCTACTGCCAATCATTAGAGGACCAGAGTTCCACTGTGGCAACCCCAAACCGGGAAAAGCCAAAAGATACAACAACAACTATGCATATATACACGTGCTGCAATACTGGCAAAAAAAAACCCAATCATTATTCAGAGAAACTAAGCTCATTACATATCTATCTGGAATTCTTTGATTTGGTTATTAGTGCAGAGAATTATGCCTATGAGCTGCTTCCAGTAGTCAAGGGTTTGATTCCCTCACACTGCATTTGTCCACTCTGTGACCTAGTGAGGTACTTTATCAGACAGTGCTCCTGGGATGAGTGTGAAAGGTCCATGCACATCACTGATGCATCCTAGTAAAAAATTACAAATAAATAATAACTAAACTTAGTGAAATGTTTATAGTGAATACAGCATATCTTGACTTTGCTAAATCATTCAATAGTGTTTCTCATAACAGAATAATAGAAAAAAATGAAAAGCATTAAATACAAAACCATTAATAATTGACTGTATAAGGCACTAGTGAACCAAAAGACCACAACAAGGGGTGTGGAGGCAGTACTGTAGTTACGGTAGGATGAATAGGGCAACCATCCTGGGTGCAAAGTACTAGGGAGCTCAATCAGCAGATGCTGCTCAGTCGTCAGAACAGTGCATTCAAATGTCAGTATTGCATTTGTGCTCAGAATTGCAGTACTTAGCATTCCATGTGTGGTGTAAACTGTAGCAGCAAGTGTGTTCTTTTTTTAGCACCATCTGTCATTAGTGTAAAAGCACTAAGAGACTGTAAGCAGTTTAGGCAGATTATTCAGAACCTGTACAATTTGGCTAGTCTTTGCATATTTTCAGATACTCTGCACTTTCTCATGACTTCATGTGCATAGTTACCCAAACAAGCAAAATGTACCAGTCATGGAATAAAGAATAGACCAAGACCATCCCTTTTTTTTAGGGCAAGACAGCACTGTGAGACTTATCTAGCTTGCAACACTATATAGTTTACTGTAAACGTTTTTGGTCTGAAATACACTAATACATTTTGTCAGTTGTAATGTCTGAAATAATTTTACTATAAAATCCATTTTGACACATATTTTAGGTGTAACAGCACCAACTGCATTGGTCTGCTACAGCTGTTCTTCTCATACTACTCACAGGAAAGACTAGCTTAACAGAGCAAAATGAGTCAATACTTTCTCAAGGCTTGAAGGATTACATTTCCTGAAACAGTAATGATTTCTAGCCTATGATGTTGCCACTTGACACTATTCAACCTACAAAGCATAAAAGGCTTGGGGAATATACCAGTATATGACATCTAACTTCATGCTACAACTGAATGCATTCAGCTTATACCTTCCTATTATAATGATACACTTTATGCACTAGTTGAAATATTCGACCAGTTCAAAAATATGTCTACAAACAAAACACGTAGAACAATGTAATTAATAAAATAGGTGATGATACTTGACAGCTCTTTACAAGCTTAGCCTAGCATGTAACACATTTCATACCGTAACCCCTTACACTACTCTGGTAACAACAGTGGATGAGCACATTTCTGGAATAGTGTGCTAACAGAAAATTTAGTTTAATGAGCAGAAGCTTAACACAGAAAAATATATACATTATATTTTCCTCAGCTGTTTCCCAAATGAATGTATAAATAGTGGTCCAGCATGAATGCTGGCTGAGTTTTTCCTTGTATTTTCATACTGTGTTGTCCTATGTGTAGGTACAAAGGTTCATCCAAACAGAATGTTTCTGAATCACTTAGTCAGCTCTCAGCTAAGAGCTTAACATAGCTATGCTGGTTCACGAACTATGCAAATGAAAGTAGCGATCATAGTAGTAGTGACATCAGTGTGCAACTGTGCAGCTGTGGTCCGTCTGTTCACGAACTATGCAAATGAAAGTAGCGATCATAGTAGTAGTGACATCAGTGTGTAACTGTGCAGCTATGGTCCGTCTGTTCACGAACTATGCAAATGAAAGTAGCGATCATAGTAGTAGTGACTTCAGTGTGTAACTGTGCAGCTGTGGTCCGTCTGTTCACGAACTATGCAAATGAAAGTAGCGATCATAGTAGTAGTGACTTCAGTGTGTAACTGTGCAGCTGTGGTCCGTCTACATAATAGCACCGCTTATAGATTCAGTAAAGGGATCCAGGTAAACCATTGTCCTTACAGAATAGCTTACATACTGAACCTTATGTCCAGTAAATCTGGAATATTCTGCAAATGGGCATCTGCTAACTGTAATCTTTTATCGGTGTTTTGGAGCCAATCTGGTGCCCAGAGCAAACAATGAGTCTCCTATATTACCTGAAGATACATTAATAGTTAAGGCTGCTGCAACAAAAATCTGGAACATCTAAGGAAACCTAAGGATTGAGATGAGCTGCCAAGCACATGCAGGGAAAAATTGATCCCAATATGCAGAGAGCAGTGTCTCTATAATTATAATGATCTCATGAAGATGCATGGAGAAAAGTTAAAGGAATGAGAAATGGTCTACCAGAGTCCATCAAATACACTGCAAGGGTCACATTGTATATACTGTATGTTATTCTTGATTGTTTTTCATATTGTTATCTTCATATGAGTTTTTGACTTAAGAAAACAGTGACTAGCATCTACTATGACCATTGTTTGTTTGGGCAGGACAACACACCTGATGGATAATGTATGTTTATGTGACACAGCATGCATTTACAGCATTGCTGGTGTTGCATGCAAGAAATGTGGACAGTATGACTGAAAAAAAACATTTTGGGTGAGCGCATTGCTTACAGGCTTTTGTCCTTGTTAGCTACCCACAAGTGGCCTACATTGAAATAAGCCTTACTGTTTAATTTCTCCAAGTGTTTTGGGTTTCCAATAAAATTATAGGAATGGACCACATTCACAAATCAGGGTACAATTAAAGTTCATGAAATTAGTATTTTCTGTCTTTGATGTTAGTTAAGAGTACTCTTCTCAGCGTGGGCAATGTGCCCAGAATTGCTTCCTTCTAAACTTCATATGGGGTTACATGTATTGGTAGCATATTTAAGTACACTAATAAATTCTTTTTTATTATTCCTGTTGCTCCAACTATTATTGGGACTATCTTGGTAACTTTATTCCATATTATTCTAGTTTCTGCTTGCATATACTAGTATTTTATGACTTTATTTCTTGGTACAGAAGACGTTATAATCACTAAGAACAGCAATTTCAGTGATTAGTTTCACTTTCGTCTTATTTTCCTGGACTATGGTATCTGGTTTTCTTGAATTTATTTTCTTAACTGTTGGTACTGGATAATTCCAGATGATCTGAACGTCATCACTGTCAGTAATGCTTTATAATTCATGTTTCCAGGGTGTCTCTGGTACTGCAGTGTTTCCACAATCACCAGGATGACAGTCTTGCCACGTTCTTGTGCCTTTCAGTATACAGACCTTCAGCCATGAGTGCAACTGTTACCTGTTTTACAGAATCTACCGTTGCCTTTTTCCATAGACTTTGTAAACCATTGTGCATGTAGCCCACTATCCTGGGTTTGCCAGTGTTAGCCTTTCCTTTTCTGGTTTAAATTCACCTCCCTTTAATACTGCTGTGTCAAATATTGGTCAGTTTGTGGTTGTTGTAGGACTTCTCTATACGTGTCCGTATATTTGTGGACTTTTCCATTTTCTTTTCTTTTTTTTCATCCTTTTGTTTTTGCCACTTTCAGCTGCTGTTTGATTCTGATCTATGTCTGGTTTGATTTCTGCTCCCTCTGCTTTCCAAAATGCTTTTGCTAAACTAAGCAAAGATGTCATCTTAGACTTCTTCTCATCATGCATTAGAGATTTCACTGTTTGGATGTGATGAAGTAAGCAAATATGTATGCAGGCCATGATTGCAGACCTGTGCATACTGTCACTTTCGAAGAGGCCCATACATCCTACAGAGGGAGGGATATATAATCTTATTATGCAATGTTTTTTATATATCATTTGATGAGGTTGAAGCATTTTTATTTTTTTCTTGTCCATCTTATTCAATACTGTTTATGGCAAGTCAATCACACAGAAGCTATAAATTGGAATAAGAAAGCCTGGACTTTATTCCTAGATGTTGTCAGTTTTCAATATTAGTTTTACTTTTCTGAATTATTCCTTACTAAGCTTTGTTCTCATTCCTTCATATTTATTCCCAAATATTTATATACTCCCTCCTGCTCAAGTTCATTTATATCATACTCCTGTCCCAGGTTGATATTTTCTTACTACAGCTTTCTTGTGATAAATGTCGCATTTGCACATTTATCATTTTTACATCATATGAGACAGATTTAAACATCTGAACTTTTACTTTCAGTTCCTCATCTGATGAACTATATAATTTTAAATCATCCACAAAAAGTAGATTGTCTTTGACCAAGGTTTGTTTCTGGAAGTTAAGCTGTAAACATAGACTAGTTTGTTAAGTAAACTGCTTAAAAGGGTAAGGACAAGATAAAATGGAAGTGGTGACAAAGAATCTCCCTGGAATTTTTATACCCGAGATATTAATTTGCCTTTTATCATGACTCATCTGCAAAGTGGTTTACCACTATTTCATAGTCCCTGCAATGTAATTGTAGGGCGTATCTTGTATATGTGGAACATTCCATAATCCACGAATGTGGGATGCTGTCAAATGCTTCTTTGTAATCTGTCCATGCCATACTTAGATTCTTACTCTTTTGTGCAAGTTCTCTATTATTAGCTTTGTTTAGCAATACATGGCCCTTTCTAGCATAAGCTTTTGTTTATTTTGCTTTTTGATCTGCTGCCATGACTAATTTTGTTCCTAGATGGCTGTAAACTCTGTCTGCATCTGTCCCAGCATATTATTTATATATTGTCTGGAGGCAGGTTATGCATCAGTCCCAGCATATTATTTATATATTGTCTGGTGGCAGGTTATGCATCAGTCCCAGCATATTATTTATATATCGTCTCGAGGCAGGTTATTCATCAGTCCCAGCATATTATTTATATATTGTCTGGGGGCAGGTTATTAGTCAGTAGGTCTTATAGGTTCATAGGCTGATAGGTCGGTACTTGGCTATCGGCACTAGGGCCTATACAAGCCTAGCTATAACAATTCCCTGGCTATTTCTTCCCACAGTATTTACTTACTCTTACATACATACATACATTACTTATATACTCTTGGGATGGCTTGCAGGTTCATTCTTAATAAATAGTGTGTGCCTGTTCAAGATGAGCATGTAAGTAGTTTTTAGTCAGGGTTAAACATTTATGTAAAGATGTTAATAACTTTAACCAGAAGCTTGGTATTGCATCTGGGCCTGGGTTTTAAAGTTAGGAACTTTTCTTAATTTTGTCTCAGTTTCTCTGGATGTTACTTCCTCACATTTGATATCCTACATATTGAATGTTCATACGGTTTCTTTTAGCTCTTCTTTCCATTAAGCATCTTTGTTATGTTCAATAGGACCTTCATAAATGCTTCAAAATGTACCTATTTCTCCTTTTGGTGGTGTTTCTATTCTTTTTGCTTTGCTTCCCAATTCTCTATAAAACCTCATCAATGAATTGCTTGTTTTGTACTTTTCCTTTATACTTATCGGCATACCTTCTACGTTTATATGCTTGTACTGATTGGTCTGTTGCAATATTGTATGTTGTGTTTACCACATCTATCTGTCTGCTGTATTCTTCTAACAGTGATAGTTCTTATCTTAGTTGTTTAATAGTTTTCTCTATTTGATGCGTTCCCAGTGGTTTTCTACTTATTCCCTTCCTTTATTTGCCACTCTACATTTTTGCATTAAAACTTTTGTCTGTTATTAGTTAAGCTGCAGAGTAGTTTACCCTGTTGGAAATAGTGCATAATAAATCCTAGTCTGTTTCAATATCGTG
This sequence comes from Protopterus annectens, assembly GCF_019279795.1. Taxonomy (NCBI): domain Eukaryota; kingdom Metazoa; phylum Chordata; order Ceratodontiformes; family Protopteridae; genus Protopterus; species Protopterus annectens. The sequence continues at coordinate 416,739,814 of NC_056728.1, read as the reverse complement.
TATTGCTTTTACCACATCCATCTAAAAATTTCTGATGATTTGTTCCCTTGTCTGTATTCTTCTAGCAGCTATAGTCTTGGTTGTTTTATAATTTGAAGCTTCCATTGTGGTGTTCTGCTTGTTCTCTTTCTATCCTTTGTTACTCTTTGTTTTATGGTAACATTTTATCTGTTTAATGTTATTAGTTTAGCTTACCTATCCGTGGTGGTTTAGCAGTAGAGTTGTTGCCTCACAGCAAGAGGTTCTCCCATTCGATTCTCGGCTGGAGTGCGGGGAGTGCCTTCTGTGTGGAGTCTGCATGTCCTCCCAGTGGTTGAGTGGCATTCCGAAAGAAATGCGTGAATAGGCGTGCCTTCGTTGAAGGTTGGGCGTTGAGCTGGCAACTCGGCACCTTGAAAATCTACTGCCAATCATTAGCGGACTGGAGTTCCGCTGTGGCAACCCCTAACCGGGAAAAGCCGAAAGGCAAACAACAGCAACAATGTTATTAGTTTAGCTGCACAGTAGTATATCTTATTTCTCTTATATCAATGGATTTCTCTTGCAAGTTCTTATAACTGTATTTATCTGTTTAACCAATCTTTTATTTGTGGACAATCACTTTCTGTAATTTATTTAATTAAACTATCTTAATCTGTCTGTCCATCAAATCAAGCAGGTCTTCCCCTACACCATTTTCTTCTGGAATAAGAGCATCACCTTTGCTCACTGTTTCCTGCTCTTCCCCTTGCTGTGCAATTTTAAATGGACTTTCATGCAAGTCTCATACAGAAGGTTCCAGAACACTGCCTGGTGACATGTCTTCTTCAGATGCATCCTACTTCATCTGCTGCTTCTTCATCTGGGGCCTCACTGGCGCATCATTTCTCAGTATTGCCTGTGTTAGAATGTTCACTGTTTCATGCCCTTTCCCTTTTCTTGCAGTTCTAACTAGACTTTTGTGTGAGTCTCCTACAGAAGGTTCCAGTAGACTACACTGTAGAGCATCTTCTTCAGATGCATCCTGCCCCATCTGCTGCTCTTCCATCTGTGGACTCATTGTCCCACTGTTATGATATTGCCTGTGTCGGAGTTTCGTCACTATTATTTCAATTTCTATTTGGTTAACTTCCTTCTCACTAAACTTTTTATTTTCAGTTACATGCCACTTTTCTGTTCATGTTTTTATGCAATTTACCATATCAGAATGTCTTTACCTGTATTTCTATTCAAATATTGTTGATTAGTTTATCTTTATTTTCTGCATAAATTTTTCTTCATTTCAGATATTTTCTTTTTTTCATGTCCATGTTTCTTTTTTATACCTTTCAATAACCTCTACTTTTTGTTCCTTATATTACGTTACTTCCTCTGTTCTGTTGCTTCCCTTTCCAGATGGCCCAATATTTCTTCATCTAGGTAATGCTTTTTTCTGAATTTGTGCATTAAGGATCTATATTATCATCTGTGGGTTTTAAAAGTTTTTCTTGTGCAAGTATTTTTCTTTGCTCTAATTTCTCTCCTACTTTTGTTATATATTCTCTGCCTGGAAATTCTATTTATTTTAACATGATAATAACAATTACATAATCATTTTCTTATCCTAAACAGTCCACTTTATTGTCTCTATGCCTCTTGTTTGACATGTCAACGTTTTTTTTTTTAGGGCTCCTTCCATTTACCACAGGGTGAGTGGGACTCTCTTGCACTAATCCTGGCTTAGCCCTGTGGTAGGAGTGTTTTCATGTTATGAAGATTTTACATTTCATTTTTCACTCCTGGCACCAGTGCATGCAGTAGGAGTTGGCAGTGTTATCTTTGGACCTGTAGACCCAGTCTTTGTTTTTTTTTTAAATTGTTTATCTACCTGCCTTGGTGATATATAAAATACAGTCTATGTATCAGTGTCATCTTGGCGAGATTTTGTAAAAATTGGTTACAACACATGAATGTACTCACCAAAACTTGAGGGTAAATTCAGGTCAATACTACTTTCTTTCTTTGCTTATTCCATCTCTCTGTTAAGACCCATGAAGTGTATACATTTTGATGATGCAATAGCTTCTTCTCAGACTATGTGTGTAGTACTTCATGAATGTATATTATTATATACTTGAAGGATAAATGCATGTATGGTGGTTACGTATATCTTATGACCAACTACTTATGAATATCACAGCTGCTGCCAAAAATCAGAAAACAGCAATAGTGCAAAATAATCTCAACTCTACTTTCTGCAATAAATAAGATTGAATTAAAAACATAATAGCTAACACCCTAACAAATCTGAATATAAAATGTATTGCTCTTAAAATATTTCCATAAAATTTCCTGACATTGTTTAAAAACAAGTATTACTTCTGATGTACAGAAGACAAATATCCACGAGACAGCTCATTCATAAAAATACACATAATCTATATAAAGCCCTGTTCAACAGACAGCTTACAAAGTTAAAACATTGCAATGAAACAAATGTAAAAATGCAATCTAAACAAAAGTTGTTACTTCCTCTTTTGCTATACTGGTTAAGTACCCCTTTCTGATAAGTTTTTTTTCCTTCTCATATTTAACCTGCTGCTTAGAATTCTCCATTTCTGTTACTTTCTGTATTAGCTTGACAGAGAGTTTAGAATTTTTATCAGATTGTGTATTTTCTATTATACAATGCCTACTCTAAAACGTGCACGCTGATTGGCCAGCCCAACCAGCGTGCCCGTTGTAAATCCCTCAATATACTAACGGAAAAAGGTCCAGTCGCCCGGACTTTTTCCGTTAGTATAAAACACTGTCTCGCTATGTTAAAAGAGTTTAACATAGCGACACAGATTTAAAAAAAGCAACGCAGATCTCTGTTGCTTTTTTTAAAGCTGTCTCGCTATGTTAAACTCCTTGTGATCTCCGTTGCTTTTTTTTTAAACCTGTCTCGCTATGTTAAATGAGTTTAACATAGCGAGAAGCAACGGAGATCATTTTAAAGCTGTCTCGCTATGTTAAACCCATTTAACATAGCGACAGTAAAAGCAATGGAGATCTTGCGTTCTCTGTTGCTTTTGCCCACAGCTCTGATGTACTGTGTAGGCATGCAGTACATCAGAACTGAACACCAGACAGCTGCGGAAGGGCAGCAAAGAGGCATTATACAATGCCATTATTTAAGAAAAGTAATTATTTCTTTTCTTAAATAATGTCATTAGCAATAACCACTTCTGGGTGTGGGTAATGCTGGATTTACCCACCGGGGACCAAACCACGCCAACCGTGGGTAAATCCAGCATTACCCACACCCAGGCATGGGTTATTGCTATATTCTTCCTAACTTCAGGTTTTTTGAATACACTCTTTCAGTGAGTGATTTGTTCTCTATAGTTCTACTAGTTACTTCTACTACCGGTTTTTGCACCGGTTCCTGGCTACAATATTTTATGATGTAACTCCTTTCCCTTTATTACTTCTGTTTCCTCAGGCTGGTCTTCCATAAGTATGTGATGACATGTCTTTTTTGATTGTGCAGGTTCTTCTTCACTCAACCTTAACCAAATGTTTATATTGTATTTTATTTATTTATTTTTACATTTGTTAACCGGGTTAGTCTGACTGGACCCAGAGAACCATTTTTCAGCAGAGACCCGAGGAGAAAAGCTCCAGGAAAGTAATTAAAAAATAAGAAAAAAACTAACAATTCAAGTTGTAAGATACTCAACAGTGCAAAAACAGAGAGAAATGTACAATATGAATATATGCAAGGCAAACGTACAGTATTTTGAGAATGCAGTAACGATATGTTTGAGAAATTTGCTTAGCATTAAGTTATTTGCAAGGAATGTAGCAATGTCTAAAATAAAAGAAATTCAGAGTAACATCATGACATAGTACAATAAAGATGTATTTTATAGCATAGGTAGTAACATTGGAGAAAGTAATATATGTAGACAGTTTAGGTAGATACCAGGCAGATATGTTAACTGAGAGAAGAAAAATTATTTAGGTGATTTCCTGACAAGTACAGATCCATGCATGTTGGAGATTAACTTTTAGTTGCTTTTTGAATTTGTCACTTTTGGTAGTGGAGCAAAGGGACAGTGGAACTTTGTTTGATGAGTATGCAATTCAATGACTGTAAAGTGCTTTTCCAATATTTTTGTTTGCCTTGGTCACCTGCAGAAGGTTTTGTTGTGTGCTTCTGAGGTCACAATTGGGTGGATAAGGTGTAATTATGGATGTAAGGGTAGGGCAGGAGTTGGGGCTATTTAGGATGCTGTGTGCAATTTGTAGTTGTGATATTTGAAGCATGTGGGGGAGCTCAGGCCATTTTAAGCTTTTCAGGGATATACAGTGATTGGATTTGTAGCTATTACTGGCTGTGAATCTAGCTATCTTGTTATAGGTGGTTTCTAGTTTGGTTAAGAGATTATTTTGGAGGTTAGTAAGTATAGGAGCAGCATACAGGAGGGATGGTAGAATAAATGTTTGAGTTAGTATAGGTCTAGATTTCTTATGTATATATTTATTGTTGCAATATAGAATACCTAGTATTTGAATGGACTTTTTGATACAGTTTAAGATATGTAGATTCAGTTTTAATTGGTCGTCTATAGTAACACCAAGCAATTTGGTGTTTGAGTCGGCAGTGATAATTGTATTATCTAAGGATGAGATGGTGAAGTTGTCTTTAGTTGGACTGAGGGTTTTTTTGAAGGAAAAGGAGAAGTTTGGTCTTTCTGGGGTTGAGAAGCAGGTTGTTTACAGTTAGCCATTGTTCTACTAGGCGCAGAGATTGCTGCGTGACAGTTGAGAGATTTTGTGTATTGTCGGAGGTGTTAATAATTGTGGAATTGTCTGTGTACTGTATTAAGGTAGCGTGGGGGCAGGAGACATGGAGGTTATTTGTAAATATATTAAAAAGTAGGGGGCCCAGGATGGGACCTCAGTCTTAACAAGACAGAAAGGGGAGAAGGATGTTTGCCATCTGATGGACTGATATCTGTTTGAGAGGTAGCTGTTAAACCAGGAGGTAGTAGAGGTACAGAGTTGTAGACTGGAAAGTTTGTTTAGGAGGATGGGATGTGAAATGGTATCAAATGCTTTGGATAGGTTGAGAAATAGAGCTGATATGAGTTTATTATCATCTCTGGCTTGGGCAATGTTGTGTGTAAAAGATAGGAGGGCAGTGGTATCACTGTGCAAGGGTCAGAAACCATGCTGTGTAGGTGTAATTAGGTCTGCCTGTAAGATGTGGTTTAGTATGTATCTATGTATACATTTTCCAGTATCTTGGATAAGGGGGATAATATGGCAATAGGCCTGTAATTTGAGGGTTCTCTAGAATTTCCTCCCTTGTGGAAGAGTATTATGAAGACTTTTTTCCAGATATCTGGTACTGTATTTTTTATCCAAAAATCTTTATTAAATTTACACATATGACAAAGGCAATCTTACAATTTATATAAATGAAAAACTTACAAAATGATATCACTTTAGTTGCAAACCATTTACATCACAGACACCATTGAAACAATGGTAGTTGCAAACATTATACATCACTTATAAACTATCCAGTCATTGTCAGTTAAGCATTATATGGTTCACTTAAATCCTGTCTCTTAAATCTTGTTCCTGTTCTGCATATATTGTTCCCACAATTCCTATTTTTTTCTATGTAGTTTGCTCCTTCACTTTTCTAAAGATCGCAATTCCAGTTATTTTATCTCTGTTACTATATTTACTATTTCTAGTAGAGTTGGTCTAGACTTTGATTTCCATTTTTTAGTAATTGCTTTTCGGGCAGTCACCAAAATTAGACTCAGCAAGGCTTTACTATGTCCAGGCAATTCTAATTCTGTAGCATAACTCAAAAAAATCCTGTCCCCAGTCAGTCCAACCTGCTTACCCAGCATCTCAGACAAAGGGGTCTGCAGGGAATCCCAGAAGTCCACCAGCTCATTACACTCCCAAAAAATATGTTCCTAGCTACGTCTTTCTTGCCTGTCACACCTCCAACATTTGCTATCCACCTGAGGAACAATTCCTTAGAGTCTACTTGGGGTATAAAAATATCTATGTAAACACTTCCAGGCAAAGATTCTAAATCTTCTAGATTTTGTTGCATATTTGGGAGATATACATATATCCCCCATTGTCTCTTTATGAATTGCTTATCCAGTCTCTTCCCAATCCTTTCTCAGCTCCACTGATTAATTCTTATAATTGTCAATCAATATTTTATATACTTTACTAATTATTCCTTTTTTAATGGCAGTTTTGGTTCTAGATTCTGTTAAAAACTCTACCAGTGCTGGTCTTTCATTTAGGAGCCCCCTATTTCTTTCTCTTTGCCTGTATTCTGATACCAATACTAGATAGGGAAGGCAATCTCTAACCTGCAGTCCAAGTACATTCTTAGCCTCTTCCCATTCTATTACTTTTCCCTTTCTAGTTATTTTCTCCCAATGCCTTGGTTCCTTTGCCAGTTTTCTCCAGTAAATTCCAGCCCCCTCTTGCCTATTATCTGTATCCCTGACCACAGTCATCCCTATCCGCAAAATCTCTTTTCTCCATTATTTTACTGGTTTGGTTCTTAGAATACTCCCTGCTGTTTTATGAATATAATACTCTGTATGATTTTGGTTGTTCTCCTTAAGAGTCTGCATCCAAAATCCCAATCTCTCCTTATTTCTTGAGCTTCTTCCCTGTGTCAGCATCATTCCTTTCCACTTTTAATTATAATTATCTGCTTGTGCTATATATAAGATCCTTAACTGTATTGCTCTAAAATACCTCCTCAAATGAGGTAATCTTAGTCTGCCTTGTTCTATTGGTAGAAAAAGCTTATCCTACTTGAGCGTTGTTGTCTTCCCTTCCCAGATAAAATCCTTCAACTCTTTTTTAATTGCTATCCACAACTTCTCCTCCGGTTGATAAATGGCACCGTATTTTCTTGGCTGGATCTGTTAAGTATAGATACAGGATATGCTACAAATTCAGCTACATGTTTGAGAAATAATAGAGGGAGTTTGTCAACTGATAGGGAACATGGTTTGAGTTTGTTAAGAAGTAACCTGATGAAGGAAGTTGCTATGGGTGCTAGGGAGAATGAGGGAAGAGATGAGATAGGAGGTAGAGTCTTTTTTTTTTTACCGAATACATTTTTACTGAATTTCAGAAACGTAAACATATATACAGTATGTATATCAAAGAAATATTTACATAGTCAAAGCTTAAAGTGGAGAAACAATTCCAAAAACAAACATTACAAAACCAACTATTTACACAGGATGTCTATACTTGAAAAACTTTGTTTTCCTCAATGTATCTTTGAATAAGATTATAATTTATTACAGTCTTCTGTTTCCAGCACTTGATTTACTTTCTGCCAGGCAATGCTTAAGGAAGTAGGTCATTCTGTTCTTTCCTTGATTGTTTTCTATTCCAACTGCGAGACTGATAAAACCATGTTCTTGAAATGTTTAAAATTAGCAGGAGTTACAGCTTTCCAGTTCTGTATAATATTTTTCCTTGCAATAGCAAGGAGAGTCCACAAAGTTACATATTTTTGCCTTGGAACACAAGATGGCACAGGAGTAGTCAACAAAACCAGAGATTTTGTAAGCTGGAAATTATCAGTGAACAGTGCCTGTAACAAATAGTTAATACCTTCCCAATATTGTTTAAGTAAATGGCATTTATAGAACATGTGTTGCCAATTAGCTATTGATTGTGATTTACACCCCCAACATCTATTTTCTTTATTATATACTAATTCTAATTTGTGTGGTGTTAGGTATGCTCTCTGTATAGATTGCCATGTGAAAAGTTGCCAATATAATGATACAGATGTTAGTTTTGAAGATGTAAGAATTTTTTTTTTATCTTTATCATCTGGCATTTTACCATTAACTATTTCATAGTATTTCCATATATTTTGTTGATTATGAATTCTTGTTTCTTTAACTAATTTGTACAATACTGACAAAATTCCTTTCCCATTTGTGGGAAATTCCATAAGCATTATTAACTGCTCTATGAACTTAGGAACCTTTTCCCTAACAGACTTCTGCATTATTGCCCATTGGTTTAAAACTGTTTGTCTTAATCCCTGCAGTGTTAACCACATGCTATTTTCAAGGTTGAACTCACTAATACTTTGCTGTATCATTAGTACTTTATTAGTGTTTATCAACTGATGCCAGTACATTAGACCATTCTTACTAATTCTTATAGTTTTAAGAAGGAAGGTGTGTTATAGAGTTCTGTTTCTTTAAGAGGCAATTCATTTTCTTGATGGATGTAACTACAGCTTTCCTATATAATTGTGAAGGCAAGAATTGTTTTTATACATCTAAAGAAGCAGTTTTATAACTGCAAAAGTGCTTATAGTTGCTTTACTCAATAAAAATTGTTAATTTTATGAACAGAGCCTGGTTCTGCTTCACCGTATTGCTTCTTGATGGACTGCATCTTTTGCTGTGTTTGGTGAAGTATTTATCCAGCATATATAGTTTTTTCATTGTTTGATACATTTTTACTAAGTGTTTTAACTGCTACTGAGTCCTGAGTTATATTATTATTTTGTGTATACGCTACTGGGAATATTAAAAAAGACCATGCTTTTATATCCGGGTTTTTGTTTACAAAGTGCTTAAAAGTCTTTAGGTATTGATCATGTATTTAGAATTTATATTTTTGTGTTTCCCTGTTGTCATATATTCCTTCAATAACCAAAGTAAGCTATTCGGTGCTATTTCCATATGTCTATTTATTGAATCATGAGTGGTTTCTAACCAAATTTTTTTCATGTACTAGTTTCCATTTGGAAGTATATTCTTTGTTTAACCATAGAGAAACTGTTTTTAAAGCTGACGATTGTATATATCCTTCTAAATCTGGTAAGCCTATTCCACCTTCTTCCCATTTGTCAACGTGATGTCTTAGGACAACTCTAGGGTTTTTAGGGCACCATAAGAATTTCATTATTAACCCTTAACATTGTTTTAAATATGATTTAGGTGGAGGTAGCAAGCAAGCTTGTATAAAAATATATAAATTTTGGGAATATAATCATTTTAATTATATCTTTCCTCCATGGTAAAAAATAGCTTATTCCATTTTAGAATGAGTTATTTGATATTATCCAAAATCTCTTTATAGTTTAGTTGCACTGTTGTATCTATGTCATTTGTAATTTTAACTTCTAAGTATTTGATTATATCATTTCTAGATATATATTTATGATATTTTTTATTGAATGCTTCTTTGTTCATATTTATTAATAACATACCGGTTTTATTTTCATTAAAGTCTAGAAATCTTCTTAAACTGTTTTGTTGCTTTCCACAGTTCTTTTAGTGTGTTATTATTTTCCTTTAAAGTCAATAAAATGTTGTCTGCAAATAGCTGAATCGTTAACTCAAGGTCAGTATCTAGTTGAATTTTTTGAATGTTTGGGTTTGCACGTATGAGATTTGCTAATGGTTCTATTACTAATGTGAATAACAAAGGAGAAAGTGGACAACCCTGTTTTGTACCTTTTGTAATGGTAATAGGCTCTGACAAACAGGATCCTATTTTCATGTATGCTGAAGATTTATCATAAACAGACCTTATTAGTGAGGTAAAATTTTTTGAAAATCAGTACTCCACCAGTGCAAGCCAAAAGTAATCCCAATTCATGGGATCAAATGCACTGTTAATATCGAAGCAAATGACATTCATTTTATTTTTTTGTTTTGTTTATGAAATCAATAAAGGGACAACATTCTCTTTATATTGTCATACGTATTTCTGTTTTTAATGAATCCAGTTTGATCGTTCTCTATCAATAATGGCAATATTTGATTTATTTTGTTTTCATGAACTGTCATAAATATTTTATAATCTATATTTAATAAACTTATGGGTCTATATGAGGTACACTCATCAGGTTTTTTTAATCTTATTTCAAAATTGGTGATACTTGAGTGTATTTCCAAGAAGGAGGGCATTTATTACCTTCTTTAACCGATGTAAACACACTTAGTAATAGATTTAATGCATTATTAGATAGTAGTTTAAACATTCTGGTGTCATATTATCATTACCTGGGGCTTTGTTTAATTTTAGTTTCTTGGTTTGCACTTTAATTTCTGTCATAGTTATATCTTTATCTATTATTTTTCTGTGTTCATCTGATAGTCTTAGTCTTATATTTTCCTTAAGGAATTTTCTAAGTGCTTCACTTGATTCTACTTTATTTTCTTGACTATTGAGTTTATTAAAATGCACTCTAAAGGCTTCTAGAATTCCTTCTAAATCTGATACTTTCTTATTGTCTATATTGAATATTTTATCTGATTTGCCTTTATCCTTCTTTTCATCCTGTTAGCTATTCTCCTTTGATTATTTTTGGATTCCTAGAGTAAGCGCATAGTTTGACCTTCTCTAGCTTAATCATTTTTTTTATGGTTCAATATCTCTAAGTACTTTTTGTTGAGGTCTTCTAATTATTTTTCTGAAGCTAAGTTACCTTTATGAATATCTAATTTAATTTTGTGTATTTTAGTTTGTTGTTCTGCCAGTTCTTTATTCCAATGCTTTTGTTAGTTTTTATACCAGACTACTGCCTTCCCATATAAATGTACTTTCATCGCATGATATATATATATATATATATATATATATATATATATATATATATATATATATCTGCTACCTCATCGGTGAGGTTTAAATCTAGAAATGTTTGCATCTCGGCAGTATAGTACTGTTTAAACTCTTTAAGGTTTGCTATACAGGCTGGAATTCTTATGATTGTAAGTTTTCTCTTAAAGTTAAAATCTATTTCAAAAGTTACTTCATTATGGTCTGAGAAGGGGCGGGTGATTGTTTTGATTTTGCTTATTTTTGTGGTAAGATCTTTTGTTATATACACTCTATCTATTCTGGAAAAGGTGTTACGTCTATGCGAGTAAAGTGTGAATATCAATGAATCTTGTTCAGCATATGTGTTAATTTCCATTAAGTTATATGAGTCAGTAAATTCTGTAAGTAATTTTGATAGTGGAGATGTCTTGTGTGTGTGTTTTTTAGCATTTGTGTTCTCTCCTTTCATTATACAATTAAAATCTCCTGCAATTATTGTATTACCTTTGGAATGTTGTATTATGTTCTCTAAATGTTGTTTGGCTGCCCTGACACCCAGGCCTGGTATCCAATAGTTGTTTACCAGGGTATAAGCTAAACCATTTATTAATATTGACACTAAACAAATCATTCCTGAATTATAATTGACTGTATTTATGATTTTGGGCATCAAGGTAGTCTTTCTCCATAATATTGCAACACCTCTTTGCTTTTTATTATATTCTGAACTTGCTAGTAATGTGTAATCATGCATATTAATCTTATTAATGTCTTGCTGTATAAGATGTGTTTCTTGTAAAAATACTACTTGTGGTTTACATAGCTTAAGATATCTTTGTAAGCTTCCACTTTTACAGCTGTTATTTAAGCCACTGACATTGATAGAAATGCATTTCACAGTTGGACTAATTATACCTTTGTTTTTAACCATTGTCCTGTTTTTGTGTTTGTACATAACCTTGTATATGTGCTGAAAACTTTTTACCATTCATTTCATATATGTTATAAATAAATTGCATAGACATCCATTTAAAAGGTAGAAATAAAACTGTCTATATAAAAAGTGGTTTTCAAAATATAAACAACCAATCATTCCCTTCATGGGAAAAAACATCCCATCCTTGAACAGGTTGACCATTCAAATGACCCCTTTTACCCTATTCAACATCTTCCCTCAGCTTTCCCAACAACAAATATAACTAAAAGCATCAAATTATTATTGCTTTTGTGCTAGCAAACTTCCAACTATTGAACTATATAATATTCAATTAAACACTATTACAGAGATAGTTATATGATATTACTGTCCGTAGTTAAATAAAATAGTATAACCAACTTTAAATACAACATTGTTCTAGTATATACATCTTATATTTTACCTGACTGTATTATTTAATGTCCTTCAACCAACATGTTTTCAGTGTAACAGTACCTATTGTATAGCGTCAGCATTTTATTTAGACAATGTTTATCAATGCATGTCTTGCTTCATTTATCACCAGTGTATGTATATATATCCTTTTGCCCATATGTATATTTCTAGTAACCTTTTTCTCTTTAGTGTTTCTTTATGCCAGATTTAATATACAACTAAGACGACTGTTAGTATTTGTTGCAAACCCTATATGTACACAGTTCACGTAGGGTCATGTTTCCTATTGTTAAGAAGACAGAGCCTTATGAAACTTCATTTGTTTCAACATCCAGTCAGGTTAAGGAAAACATTGTTATTGTTGTCATAAACTGTAGATTTTAATATATAATAAAATTTTGGCTTCTAATGTAATCTCTATATATATATAGAATAAACAACACTTTTATATAGTACATTCATCTGTTTAGTTGAATTCTTTACATCTTTAGATTTAGGTCTGTTTGTATTCATATTATAGGCTTTCATAATGTTCTTGTTTAATAGATAAGTTATATGCAATTTTTGTGATATTTATACTTTAGATAGTATCAGCAATTAATATGAATTTATTAAGGCTTCATCTGATTCATGTAATTTCTTACTTTTAACTTTTCTTGTACTTTGTTTTTCTCTATGAAGCACAAGAGAATCCTACACATTTCATAAATAATATATGAACTGCTCTTAGTATATTAACATATCAGCGTTGCTGTATGTCTTGTTTAGCAATTGAACTTAATCTATTCATCTTCATAGTTAATGACTAACTGTGGGCTGACATCAGACTTGTTCATGTTTATCACATATGAGTGTCATTTCTTATGTACCAGTCTTGTAAGCATGCGGATTCTTATAATGCTTTCATGACATTTATATCCGACCATACTAGTTCTTTATTACATTTGGTTCAGCTTCTTAATGAATACATTTGTGTAGCTATATATTTATTTATTTATTGGTTTCTTAGATGTTAAATTATTATTACTTTTATTGTTATAATTAATCATATTTTCTTTTTTAGCTTTGTGTCCTAGTATGCATACATATGAGTTTGCATTAACTGTTTACATCAATTGCTTCTATCTTGTCCATTATGTCATTGTCTTTGTATATATTATAGTACTTTTTCTGGTAATTTCTCTTATTTACTTTTAGAATTATTAAATCTATGCTATGCATATGTACATACTTGATAATGCTTTGAAACACTTGTATTTTGGTAAAAATATGTACTTGTCGCTTTAAGAGCCTTTTGGTTTAAGTTAAGCCCCATACTGTTTTGCTTCAAGTGCTAGTCACTCTGTAATCAAGTAGTTTCATTTCTGGCTGTTTATGAATATGCAAACAACTCTAATTGACTCTAACAGCGATTTTTATTGTAATGCCTCAAGATGGATTAAAAGCATATTTTACCAACTCATGGCTTTGGCAGGAAAGCAGAGAACTGTAAGTATAGTGTTTAGATTTCTAGAATAGGCCATGAGCTTAGGAAGCAGTTTTTTACTTTCAGTTTCTTCTAATTTATTTAAAATGACTACCAGCACCCAATGCATCACAGAAAAGTGCCCCAGACAACATTTTTTAATATTAATAGCACTCTTTTAACTGTTAGCACATAGTTTACAAAGGAACAAATTATAAACATTTGGTTTTTAAAGTTATATCATTTTATATTTCCCAGACCATTCAGACTAAAGTCGAAAGGAGTATAGCATTGTATTATCAAACTATTAAAGCCTGAAAGCATGTATGGTAATTCCATATTTCATATGTTAAGACATGGCAAGTTAGTACTACTTGTTCTAGATATTAAAGCAGTTTTTTGATATTTGTCTTATTTTATATGTTTAATATTGCATTAGTATAAATAATAAAATACATTTACCTTATCATTCATACCAGAGTCAAAAGCAGTATAACATTGTGTTATTAAGCTATTAAAGCCTAAAAGCATGTATGGCAATTTCATTTTTCATATATTAAGACATAGCAAGTTAGTAATACTTGTTCTAGATATTAAAGCAGTTCTTTGATATTTGTCATTTTAGATGTTTAATACTGCATTAGTATAAACAATAAAAGGCATTTACCTTGTAAATGAGATTGTTTCCAAACAGTACATGTCACCCAGTTCATTGTTATATTCCATGGTGGTTTTGTTGTAAAATCTGGATCTATCTAACTAGTTAAACATTTGAATGAGTACTTCTACTCTAATATTTGTTTAAACATCTTTAGATTTTTAACTTTGTCTCTCGGCTTCTTCTTCTTCTTGTCATTTATTTTCCATTCATTTTTTTCCAGCATGGTGTTTCAAACCAAAAGAACTCCAATCCATTTCTTCTTGTCTAAGACTGTATTGGTTGATAGATGAGTCACTGCTTTTCTATTGAGTCGAATATTTTTGGGCCATCACTTAATTCTTGCTGGAAAAAGCAGATGTACTTTGAGTTGCCTTTTTTTAAGTTAATTTATTAGTGGCAAACACTCTTTTCTTTTGGGCATCACCCCAGCTGAATAATCATTATCAAACTGAATTATGTGCTCTCCAAATTTGATTGGGGAATTAGACCAGGCAGTTTTTAATATAAGTTCTTTATCTTGAGATGAAAAGAGTTTGACTATGATTGCCCTGGGACTGTTTGTTGTTTTGTTTGATGCTGAGACTGGCTTTAAGGATCTGTGAGTTCTCTCAATCCCATAGGAGAGAACCTCTGGGAGCTTTAAAATATGTGGAAGCCATGTAATAAAAAAGTTTGCCATATTACTACCCTCATTTCCTTCTGGTATTCCATAAATCTGGAGATTTTTGTGTCTGAATCTATTTTCTAGATCTTCAATTTTGTCCATTAGTGAAATATTTTGTCTATTCAGTGTGTCAATATATTTTTCATAGTCATAAATTCTATTTTCTACATCAGTTAATGTTTCTTCCATATTTTCTAAATTCTATTTTCTACATCAGTTAATGTTTCTTCCATATTTTCTAAATTCTATTTTCTACATCAGTTAATGTTTCTTCCATATTTTCTAAATTCTATTTTCTACATCAGTTAATGTTTCTTCCATATTTTCTAAATTCTATTTTCTACATCCGTTAATGTTTCTTCCATATTTTCTAAATTCTATTTTCTACATCAGTTAATGTTTCTTCCATATTTTCTAAATTCTATTTTCTACATCAGTTAATGTCTCTTCCATATTTTCTAAATTCTATTTTCTACATCAGTTAATGTTTCTTCCATATTTTCTAAATTCTATTTTCTACATCAGTTAATGTCTCTTCCATATTTTCTAAATTCTATTTTCTACATCAGTTAATGTTTCTTCCATATTTTCTAAATTCTGTTTTCTACATCAGTTAATGTTTCTTCCATATTTTCTATCTTCAAGCTCTGTTGCTTTGTCAATTCCTGTAGTTGCTGGATTTGCTTTTTACTCTTCTCTTCAAAAGTATCCAATTTCTTGTTCATTTTATCAAATTTCAGTGACAAGTCCTGCATTGTTGTTAATAATGATTGTAAATCCTTCTTCATTGTTTGGTCAGACATAGTATTTTTTGTAAAGCTCATCGTTTCTCTGGTCCTTTCTCTTCAGGTTTTTGATAGGAATATTTGTAGAAAATGCCAAATTTTTTATGTAGACTTCTTATACCATTAGTTGTAATATTCCAGCAAAGTTGAACTGTCCACGATCAATATTGTTTATTTTTTCCTGTAAGAAAGGGATTTTAAGGACAGAGCTGAAGAAAGATGCTGCCACTCAGTCCACATGCTGGCACATTCGCAGGTGGGGTCTTAATATCAAGAGTTTCAGGTTTAGTAAGCATTTCTGTTATTTTGATAAAAAAGTTAAGAAGGGTTACTGTTTCATTAGAAGCCTTGCTAGAGAAGGGGTATGGTAAAGAGGGGTTCCCTGGAGGAAGTAATTTGTTTACTGAGTGTCAGAATTTCTTTGGGTTGGAATGTGAGTTGATAAAATTTGTTTTTTGTCTAGTAGGACCTGCTTTTTTGGTTTGGTTGCAAAGCTGTTTATATAAGTTCAGGTGGAAAGTTGAGTTGTTATTTTTTTTCCATGCTGTCCAGGCACTGTCTCTCTTGTTCATAAGTGATCAATTTGCCTGATTTAGCCATGCATAAGTACAATTTAGCCTAATTTTTCTACTGGGAGCAGGGTGTTATGGGTTTCTAGGAATATATCGTTGAAGCTTTGGACAGCCTCATTAAGGGGTAATGTGTGTAGGAATGGCCAGTTTACAGTGGACAGCAATTCATTTAGGGTGACAGGGTTGTAGTTTTTACTCTTTGTATTGGTGGGCAGAAAAAACAGACCAGTCCAGCTTCCAAAAAAAAAAAAAAAATCAGGAAAACCAAGCTCAGTCAATTCCAGGTCAGTGTATTGCAGTATCTTCCTAATGACTAGAAATCATGTGCTGCTAATCTAGTACAGTGTGGTGAAAAGGACCACCACTTCTATAGGGAAAAACAATACAATATGGGCTGCATGTACATAGGTAAACCTTTTCCAAGAGAAAGTAGTTTTAAGTAATTGACCTAGGAGTACAATAGGAAGAGAAAAATGCGGGTGGGGGCAGTAGTGTGCATGCTTACAGTAAAAGGCTGCAGCAAAAAGTCTTCACTTTGGAGGACAGATTAAATACAGTTTTAACATACACTAGTTTAGCTGAAAGCACTTTAGTGTTCCACCGACACAGGGTCTCACAGTGCAGGACAACTAGATAGCCTTTGGTTTATTGGAGGTTGGCCAGGACACAGAATAAAACTTTTGCTGAGGGGACTGGAAATAAAAGGGAAAAGTAAGTAAATATTAGGTCAGAAGTTTTAAAAAACTCTGATTACCAATTAGGTAAGAAGATAGAGGTTGCAGGGGAGGGGCAGCATACCTTGTAAGAAAGAAGATTCTTTGAGCAACACAAAAAGCAATCAAAGTAGAGAAAAAAAACATAGCAAAAGGTAACCACAGTTGATACCAAGCTATTATAACATACTCTACATCATTATGTATTGTTATAAAGGTTATGCAGAGAAACAGTAACTACTAAGATGCTAGACACAATTTAGCATTCTCCACTAAACGTCAGGAATAACAACAGTGGTATTATACAGAAGCACAGTTACTTGTATCCCCCGTAGGTTACTGTAAATTCTATCCTAATTGCCAAACAGGTTACTAATCTAAAAGTACAGATAACATATGACAATATTCACATTAGTGAATAAAGCAGCACTGTACCTGTTATTTAAAGCCACTTTATGCTACAATTCTGTACTGGCATAACAAAAATGCTCATAAGCAGGGCAAGTAGAGTAAAGAAAAAAAAAAAAACACGTTTGAAATATAAGTCCAGAAAATAAGTGACCATATAAAAATATGTATGAAAAAAACAGGCCATGTGTGAAGCTTCACAAAAATAGCAGTAAGGATCACAAACAAAAACAATACCAGGTAGTACTTAATGCAAGCACACTACTGTTGATTCCTATGAAGCAAGGGCAGAAAAGCTAAGTGCTAGGTTAAAGATGGTGCCTTTCTATGTCAGGTTGATTCCTCTGTAACGGAGCAGGAGGAGGAGGGAGGAGTGCAGGTTCAAAGTGGGGGATGGGGGATAGACACAAAGTAATATAAGGTTGTGAGCCAGAAAAAAACGGACCAGGACATGCTTCCAAAAAAAAAACAATCAGGAAAACCATGCTCAGTCAATTCCAGGACAGCGTATCATAGTATCTTCCTAATAACTAGACATCTTGTGATGCTAATCTACTACAGTGTAGTGAAAAGAACCACCACTTCTATAGGCAAAAACAATACAAGTATGGACTGCAGGTATATAGATAAACCTTCTTCCAAGAGAAAGAAAGTAGTTTTACGTAACTGACATAGAAGTACAACAGGAAGAGGAAAAAATGGGGGGGGGGGCAGTAGTGTGCATGCTTACAGTAAAGGTTATAGTAAAATGTCTTCAGTTTAGAGGACAGATTAAATATGATTTTAACATACATTAGTTTAGCTGAAAGCACTTTAGCATTCCACCAGTGCAGGGACTTGCAGTGCAGGGCAACCAGACAGCCTTTGGTTTATTGGAGGATGGCCAAGACACAGAATAAAACTTTCTCTGATGGGAACTAGTTTAGCTGAAAATACTTTAGCGTTCCACTGACGCAGGGCCTCACAGTGCAGGCAACCAGACAGCCTTTGGTTTATTGGAGGTTGGCCAAGACACAAAATAAAACTTTCTCTGATGGGAACTAGTTTAGCTGAAAATACTTTAGCGTTCTACTGACGCAGGGCCTCACAGTGCAGGCAACCAGACAGCCTTTGGTTTATTGGAGGTTGACCAGGACACAGAATAAAACTTTTGCTGAGGGGAATGCGACCCCACTACTGAGGATTCCTATGAAGCAAGGGCAGAAAAGCTATGTCAAAGATTATACCTTTGGAACTTTCTAAAACTATTCCTTAATCTTTGATTGGATGCATATACTCTTACTAATGTGTCTTGCATTTGCATTCCCCCCTTTTCAGGTTAGCCTGAGGTGTATGTGTGAGCTTTATCACTTGCTGTTCCTCCACGCACACTTTTAGTATGATGGTCTAGCAAAAGGTTTACAAAAAAGAATAGCTTCTTCCTCCACAAATATTTAAATTGTGAAAAATCTTTCTCTAGTATTATATCATGTATTTAACTGGAGACTATAGAAAAGAGTGAATCATTTTCCCAAACACATTTGGTAGTTTTAATTTTGTAATAGTTCCTACAACTCCCTGCTAGACATTAAGACATTACTATTAATTAATTTTGCACAACAGTAATAGGCTAACTCTGCCATTCTTGCAGACAAGTCATCACATTACATAGGCATAACATCATTAGTAACATGCTTTTCCCTGGATATAGTTTTCACAGACATAAGTGTTACCATTATTAATACAAAATCTAGATATATGATGCTATCTCCCAACATCTAAAATAGAGTATGTCTACTACTGATACATTTTTTTTGTTAATAGAATTTCACACATGCTTTACTAGAAGCTCAGGCTGTTCAGTTTTAAATATAGTTCCACTGTGTAACAATCTCTCTGCCAGTGCAGTAAAATTGACAATGTTCTTAGGGTTAGGTTGAAAACCCCACTTTCATAAAGAAGCAGGCAAAACCTGTTTAAATTTATTGATAGTTAACATTTTCATCATTTTAATTCTATTATATTGATGATCAGAACCTAACCACAGTGCTTTAAACTGCGCAGCTGAGATCTTACTGTTTTGTTAGGAGAAAATGTATAGCTATGAGTTATTTAAGCTTAGATCTAAGAGGTTAAAGGTTGCAGCTCAGGTTAACAGTCCCTTTTTATTTTAATAGTCTTGATATTCAATCTCTTCCATGCCCATGATGGCTTATAAAGGCTCTCCAATCAACTGAACTTGGAAGCCTCTAGCCTTGTCACTCTGGGCCAAACTTCCTGGTACTCAAAGGCTGTCAGCTGTGCCTTAAAGTCTTCTTTCCTGCAGTATAAGTGGTGGAACTATATTTGACATTACCATGGCATTGTCAATTGAAGCCATTCCATTGGATGCAGCAACGATAATCTGCAACAATTGCTCGAATGTCGTTATCTTGGCAAGAAGGCAAATACAAGGAACATTCCACATAACAAACCACAGGACTTATTTCCCTTCAGATGGGATAAATTTGATCAAACAGTTTTGCTCACAGCACACACCACAGGGATGTTGTCTCTCCAGGAGGGGAAACTGCACTCATAGAGACTTTGTGCAGGAAGTAAAAGTTATGAAGTTGATATTTTTGGCATAAACTCATCAATGCAGTGTTCAGAAATGCAGCACAGTCTATCAGTTAATAAAATAAGTGTAGCTTTACTGTCCACAAACAAAATAGTGGTACAGACTTTGCTAAAACAGAGATGAAAATCAAAAGGAATAATACAAGGCATTTTCCTGTCATGGTCCAGAATTACACATACTATCATATCAGTTCCATACGGATTCCTTTGGAAGGAAAAAAATCCATGTTTCTTGTGCTATCTTCACCAAAGTCTGTCTTATCTATGGAACTTCATCCAGAACAGCTGCTTCAAGTCCAAGATCCTACTGCACAGAGGCAACATCTTTAAACTGGGATGGCTATAGTCGTCCTTTTTATATATCACTTTATCGGATAATTGACTTCATATGAGGCTGCGGTAGCGTTGTCGCCTCATAGCAAGACGTTGTCCCGTTCGATTCTCAGCTAGAACGTCTTCTGTGTGGAGGCATACGTGAATGGGGCGTGCCTTCTTTGAAGGTTGTGCATCAGGGCTGGTAACCCGGTACGTAAAAATCCACTACCAATCATTAGCGGACCGGAGTTCCGCTGTGGCGACCCCTAACCAGGAAAAGCCGAAAGACACAAACAAACAAACAAAATCCTGAAGGAACCTTCTCTGCCTATTACATCATGTGTCTGACTGCCTTATGGTAACAGTTCTATTTACATCATGTTTTCAAAGAAATATTTGTATTTACAATATTTACATTATTTTATTTTATATCACTTGCAGTGCCATCCTGGTGTGACCCACCACACAGTGTTGCCCTCAGTCTCTCTCTCTCTCTATATATATATATATACATATATATATATAGATATATATATATATATATATATATATATATATATGATAGATATGCACATACACTACTCTCATATGTGTGCACACAGACACACACTCACATATCACTATATCTATATCTATTATCTATATATTTGGTTTAGATATATCTATATATATATAGGTATATATTTAAATACATAGATACTCATCATGTGTCTGTCCACATTTCTTTGACTGAGCTGCCCTTCCATATGATTTGCATTGAGTAACCTTTCATCAGACATGTTATCCACAAAGAATTACAAAGATAACCTGATAACAGTAGTTATAATTTCATTTTACTGTAGATAACTTAGATTTGATATGACGTCATTTCTAGAAATACATGCGCAGCAAAAAGAAATACTGCCAGACCAGCTATATAGAATTTTGTAAATAATTATATGTCATTTTTGAATATCAGCAGGATTCATATATGATGTTTGTGCTACAGATGTATTAGAGCTTTATGTCATATAAGATGGTTTGCACCGACGTGTGTACTGAAGAGGTATTTTACAAAGTGCTGATTGAAATGTACCCAGGTTTACCCTACTGGAAAAGAACAGAAATGTATATACACTATTGTAACTGTTTAAATGTATATATATTTAACAGGGGAGACTGGAAGACATGAGGTCAACTTCAGAAAAAATAGATGAAATGAAATGACTTTATGCCCCCCCCCCAATATAGTACTAACTCCAGGATTGCACTACAGTGGGGAAAAGGGCATATACCTTTTACTTGCCTTACAGTACTCTACACAGTGCCATATATATACTACCTGCAGTTCAGTGAAATGAGAATCAGTGAAATGAGTTTGCAGTTACTTGTGTTTTCAGCAATGTGGTTGGGGTGAAATGAAATTCGATGAAAGGAGATTTAACGAAACAAAGTAGACCCATATATATATATATATATATATATATATATATATATATATATATATATATATATATTTTTTTTTTTTAATATAAAAGTTAACAAAGTAACTCTATCCCGGTGAATGAACTATTTTTCATTTCACTTATCCTTGTAATCTTCCTTCTCACATACTTAAGTGCTTTGCTAATCCATTTGATCTATTTATCTCTCCTTATTTCTAAGGTCTGTAACAGATTACTCATTATACCTGAGTGCCACTGTAATATTGTTAATTTTATTTTATGCCTGTTTGAGGAATATATCTTTCAACATCTTGTAATACAGAGACTGTTCTGTCATTTTGTATGTTATGCGATTTTATTGTAAGTGATATTTGTATCTTTGTTGTGTTCATTTTTTCTATAATGACTAAAAAAGGGCCATATAGATAATCCACGTATCTTGTTAACAATGATGTTACACTGCTGGATTTAGTATAACAAGACATTTGATTGTACTCAGACCATACAGAATGTATTCAGATTTTTGAAAAGCATTAAAGACACATTATTTATGGGAAGAATAACCCACTCTCGAAGAAGTAAGAACAGCATAAAGGAAAATTAAATCAAGGAAAGCAGCAGGCTCAGGTAAGGTCACAGCAGACATGATTAAAATGTTGGCTTAGTTGAGGGAGACATGGCATCTGAGGGTATTTATAGCAGTAAAGAGAGAAAGACATATCCCAGTTTACTGCAGAATAAACATTCTAGTGCCAGTGTAAAAGAACATACGGGGCATTCACACCTGCAGGCAATACAGAGGTATCAAACTGCTGTCACACTTCACAAAAGTGCTAGAGAGGATGAATGATAAATAAATACACCAAGTAGTAGAAAGCAAGACTGGAGATGAACAGCTGTGATTCATATCAGGATAAAGTACAAGCAACTCAATGTTTTCAGTGAAACAAACAGTGGAGGAGAAACTGGAGATGAGGAAACAGTCCAAATGAGTATTCTTAGACTTTAAGAAAACATATGACAAGATGCCAAGTTAAGTTCATTTGGACAGTTTTATGATGATTTGAAGTTCTGGAAATGTTGATATAATTAGTGAAGGTTATGCACAATGACCCAAGGATACAAATATGAACAGTGTTTGCACTCATACAGGGGCTCCCAGTCAGAGTGGGTGTACATCACATTTCAGCCCTAAGCCCACTGCTGTTCATACTGTTGATGGACTACATTAGCAAACAGGTCAGAAGGGACAGATCAACAAAAAGTGCTGTATGTAGACAATATGGCATTAAAAGCAGACTTTGAACATTTGTTTAGCAAATTAAAGAGGGATGGAATGGAATGCAGTACTGAAAGCACAATGAAAGAAACTGAGTACAGGCAAGATGGTTTTCATGGCAGCAAATGGGAGAAATCAGAAGAAGCTGAAAATTTAAATAGAAAGGAAAACAGTGGAACAGGTTAACAGCTAAACATATTTGAGATGGTTGGTTGATCAGAAGAGAATTCTGAAAAAGTATGTAAAAGCTTGAATCAGAGGAGCTATAGCCAGCTGGACAGAGTTTCATGGGTAGTGTGTGAAAGACAAATGCCATAGAAGCCGAAACTTAAGGGTTCAAAACAGTAGAGTGACCAGTACTTCTTTACGACACAGAATTTGGGTGGTAAAGGTAGAGCAGTTGAGGAAGCAAGGGAAATGGAAATAAATTCCCTCTGATGGACGGTAGGACGTACACTGCCATACAGATTAAGAAATGATGACCTCAGATCAGAAACCAAAGTGACCCCAGTTGTAGAAAAGGTCAAAGAGAACAAGCTACTACTGTTTGGATACATGTAAGAAAGATGATCTGGTGAAGAAGGTTTGGGAGCAACATAAAGAAGACAAGACGAAATGAAGACATTCAGGAAAGGAATGGATGGATGGATTTCATGAAGGAAGACCTGCTACATTCAGCCATGACTGTTGAAGAGGGTAGAAGAGTGGCACTGAATCAAGATAGGTGGCAACAGTTGAATTGCTACTCTGACAAAATGTAGAAAAAGATGGGAAAAGGGGTTGACAATGAGGATGATGATGATATTTAATTAATTTAGGAGCAGATTTGACATTTGATATTTGTCTTATATTACTTAATTTTACTGTATGATTTTTATCCTTTTTCTTTAATATAATTTCCCACACTCTTTCAAAGTAAGTGTGTTGAGATCTTTAATGTCAAAGCAGTTTAAACAGATGGTATTTAATCTTAAAAAATCTCATCTGAATTCAACAACTTAGTACTAGATCTCTTTTCCATATGCTGCTGTGGAACATGAATCCAAACATGTAGTCTGGACAAATCCCACAGACTTGTCATCTTTCCAGCATCACTAATCCAGTCAACAAAAGCATAAATAAATAAAATACAGAATGTGCATGTGCTACCGGTTGAAGATTTAAACTTACTCAGGAAATCATACACTTAGAGTATACTGGGTGTCTCAGATCTATTCTTAATTTCTTGCTGCAATACACTGACCAACCTCAAGTCATTATTTTTTAAGAAATGAGCTAAGACATATGCTGCAGATTTTCCATATGGTTATAGTTTTAATTATTTTCATTGCCTACTTAAATAGGGTTAATCTACCCCCAGAATTATTATTTTCCCACAGCCATCAATATTGGACTGTGCTCACTTGTTTCCTACTAATTGTATTATCCTACTTAATACGCAAATGTGTTTTCTGATTTCTCAAGAGGAAGGTGATGTGCTTTGGAACTTTACTTAACATGGCTTAAAATACCCCAATATAACTTTGGACAAACCCTGACTATAGTAGTAATAAAAATGTTTAATTCCTTCACTCTACAGAAGCTCATAAATGTTAGTTGCTAACGTCCCTCATAGGCATGAGTGTGTCCTGAGATTTGTTTTTCATCAAATCCTTTTCCAAAATCTTACTTCAAATACATTTTCATAAACCTGAAAGTGCAACTATCATGCAAGAAGTATAAACATGAACATTTTTGAGCACACTTAACAGATTTTGCAGTGTTGTAGTACTATCATTCCAACTCCTAATCATTGTGACATAACTCTCAATAACCATTGAATTTTTACATTTTTTAGACATTTTTGCAAACAAATGACAATATCTCACTTAACAGAACAGTTAGACACTGAGCAGCTCTAATAGATTTGCCTGTGCAGGGGTTAGTTTCAAAATGAGACCTTAATCAGCATGATGGTATGTTTGCTTAGGAAGCTGCGGTGACAAATATGAAACTTGTCATATTTCTCATAATCTGACATTGTCTACAATGGCATAAGCCTTTCACTGATACTTCACAATGCTGACCAGGTAAGGTTTTCAGTTTTCATAATAATATGATAATAGATACCACATTTCATAAATTATATTTCTTTGTAAATTATATTTCTGTAGATCTGCTCAGCCAGATATATGTACGTTCATTTGCTTTCTCTCACAAGTTGTTTTTTTAAGTTTTGAATAGTATGCAACAAACTTAATAAATAAGCTATGACCTAAAATAAAAGCAACATTTTATAACTATTCCCAAATGTTAATATCTTAATTTTGGTGCAGTCTATGATCACATATCTTACTTAGCTTACTTTTACTGTGTGTAATGTGGTACCTGACTTACCTCAGTTTATTCCCCAAGGGTTAATATTAACACAAGTAAAAAAACTAATATTTCTTATATTTCTGTAATATAGTATCTTTATGACTTCTGATGTCTTTCATTTTATGCTCTTATCATACTGCCCAACGTAGGATATTTTTGTAAAAAGATGAGAGTTTGCAGGACAAAACATACTCATGGACAATGCAAAGGACAGACCTTCACTTTTCTACCAAAAAAGCTTATTCTTGTAGTATTTTAGTTGCTTATACTATTTCATACAACACCCGCGGTGGTGGTGCTGCGGTAGCATTGTCGCCTCACAGTAAGACACTGTCTGGTTCGATTCTCAGCGAGAGTGTCTTCTGTGTGGAGACATGCGTGAATGGATGTACCTTCGTTGAAGGTTGTGCATCAAGCCTGGCAAGCTTTAACATAAAAATCAACTGCCAATCATTAGCGGACTGGAGTTCTGCTGTGGCGACACCTAACCGGGAAAAGACACACACAAGCAATACTATTTCATACAACATTTAAGTGCTTCAGATGCAAAATAACTGTTTTATGCAATTACTAAAGAAAAGCTATGAAATATTTTTGTCCACAAATCTCAGGACAATTGGCATTTTTTAGTTTTTCTTGCAGGACACAACTGCCCAAAGAAGGACTGTCCCTCATAGAGAGGGACAGGTGGTAACCCTAATAATTGGTGCTTTTAACAAATGTTAATATCTTTTTTCTATGTGGATGAAATGAACAGCTCTGTTGTGACCTTCTGTCACCCATTCTCATCTGTTACCTAGTACCTGAAACACTTATTGTGTTTCTGTAAGCAAAACATTGAAACAACTATGATGCATACCATGTCTACGCAGTGTCAGTAGCACAACAGGTAGCACACTTGCCTTTAGTGCAGAAGGCTGTGAGTTCTGTTCCCACACCAGGATGATCACCTGCTAACACTGTAGTAAAGCATAAGGAAGGTGCTGCATGCTGTCCTTTGGCTGAGACATTAAACCAAGGGCGCACCTACTTGAGTTAGCTAGCTAAATTTCTTCTAGAAGTACAAATATCATCTTTGGTCTGCCTTGGAAAGAGATTACTAGCCTACTGGGACTAACCTAGTCAACAAAAGATAAATAAAAAGGGTTGGGAGGGTGGCCTAATGGTTAAGGTGTTTGCCCAGATAGCTTAGTACTAATCTATGAACCTATGAACCTATTGTTATTTAAAACAGTGTTCATTTTTACCCCTGCAAGTCATTCAGTGGTCTTGTTTTACTACAGATTTCATTCACCTGTTGGTAATTCTCCATATACTATCATTGTCATCATCAGTCCCTTTCTTGTTATTTTTTCATTTGTTTGGGGTTGTGACACGAATGTTCTGTATACAACACTAATTGTATAAATAAACAAATATGCACATTTTCATAACCATTGCAAAACTGAATGGTATTTTTTTCATTTCCATCTGAACCAAATGCAAAGGTCTCAAGTGACTTTCTTTATTTTAGCTTTTATCATCTGTAATCTGTTGCCAAAAACTCCTACCTTAGTCTTCTGTAAGCAAAATATTAATGAAAACATTACAAGGCACACTGCTATGCAAAAGCAAAAAACAGTCACACATGTTGACAATTCATGTCACACTAATTTATTATAGTAAAAACATTTAACAATGCATGCCAGTTTTTTAAAGTTAGAAAAACTGGCATATCACTATTTAGCAAAAAAGTTATCTGGTACAAATATTCATGACAACACTCATTTCAGGTGTTTTGCCCGTGCTATTCCCTTGTATGTATCACATAATGATTGTATAAATAAACAAATATGCACAGGAGGCTAGACTTAGTGGGAGAAAGTCACCTGAAAGCTGGCTTATAGAAGCAAGAAAACTTATAAAAATAATACTAAAAGCAAACACACACACACACACACACACACACACACACACACACACACACACACACACACACATGCATGCACACACACACACACACACACACACACACACACACACACACACACACACACACACACACACACACACACACTCACATTGTAGAAATGCTGAACCATTTCTACCCTCACTTTTGCTCTCTGTCTCAAATACATGCACACACACACACACACACACACACACACACACACACACACACACACACACACACACACACGCACACATGCACGTATGCACACTCATATGCACACACAGACACACTCTCATTTTCAGGAAGTTAAAGTTAATTTACTCCTTAAATGCTCACCCACATAAAAACAAAGCTTAATGGGATGAGTGTGATTTCAAGTACTGGCCTTTTTTAAATAATTGTAATTTTGTTTTTCAGTCTGAAATATTGCAAACAAGCATATGACAATAGGCTAAAACCTGGCTAACCAAAATATGAAATGGATAAGCAGCAGTGCCATGACAAAAACAGAAATATTGAATGTAGTCCACTTTTGTAGAATAATAATGTTACAATAAACCAGCTACCATGGAGAATCAGCCAGAGGCCACTTAAAAGCCTTTTTAGTCTATTACAGGTAAAATAACTCATAGATGCACCAAAAGAGATGATACAATATAGCAATTTCACAAATACCCCCTCCTAGGGGAAAAAAAAAACACACAAAAAAAAAACAAAAAAAAACAAGGACTCAGATAACTAGGTGAAGAAGTTTCTGTGACTACTTTCATGAAGATAATACTTATTTTATGAAAACACACCATCAATTTATACAGATTTCCTATCTTTTCATCCATTTTTGGCCCCCTCGACTTTAACCCCAGACTAATATTATGCAAACCAAGAAGATTTATTTTGTTTGAGTGAAAAAAAAATGGGTATACCAAACTGAAAGTTAAACAATTTGCAATCTTCTCTATTTTTATAATCATGCATTTGTTAGGATTGTGCAACCATAAGAACCTTATGAACTAGATACGTCAATATGACTAAAAAAATGTAAAATACATACTCAGCAGAGTTGGCCCCCTCATATATTACAATTTGGGGAACCAAGCAAAACCACTGCTGCCAATTTGTAAGGAGTTAGGTAACCAATATCAAGGCACATAAACTATAGTTTTACAAATTTAGAGAAAGGTAGAATGTTATATGCATTATGCCAGACAACATTCCAGTCTTAGAAAACATTCACTATTTTATGCAACGATAGCTAATAAGTGATTAAGTAATTAACAGAGTGGTAAAATGAATTCAAAAACAAATTATAAATAAATGAATGGAAACGTTTCTTTTGGGAGTAATGTTGTTAAAAAATCCCACCACTGAAACATTTAGCAACTTCAGCTTTTGCTAAACATGAGGTATAGAGTGGCACTAGTTTCTGGTTCAATAAGTTTAACACTCCTGTGGCAGAAATTAAAATGTTGCCATTCATAATATTATGTATATAAATATTGTTTAACAAAGTGTAATCTGAAATCTTATGAAGTGTGGTATTAACTGTAATGTTAGGATGATCAAAAAGTGATTGTTAAAGCAATAACTCTTTAAATAGCTCTTTATCTTTCAGTAAGTTATTTGTGTCAAGTATTAACAGTCTGATGACTGATGGATGTATGGATGTATGGACGGAAATATTTATTTATTTTATTATTATTTTTTTTTATATTTATGTTTGGTTATCAGGATGGTCTAAGTGGGCCTTGCAAGATCCCTTTTTGAAGATGGCCTGAGGAGAAAATTTCCAGAAATAAGATAAAATACACAACATCATAAGAATATTATATATTATCATGGAATGAAATGAATACATAAAAGACTGAAAAAAATAAAAACAAACAATATTACTAATAATATCGATGTACAGAAGTGTTAAATCATAAAACATTAAGTGAATGAGTAATAAAAATGCAATTGGACTGATGTCTACGTTAGGAGTGAAGAGAAAAAGATATGAAAGTAGAGGTATGAAGGAATAAAGAAAAGGAAAACAGAAAAAAAAAAATTACTAACCTAGAAAATAAATAAAAAAAGAAAGTGAAGAGTGCAGTGAAAAACTATGCAACGGTAAAATAAATTTGTATCAGCTAAGAAAAGGTCAAGAGTAAGGAGGGACAGGAAACGCAATACAGCATTATGGAAGAGGGTGACAGGTAGAAAAGAACCTTTGTGGTGTTAGATGTGGTAGGTGAAAGGGATGAAGAAAGCAGACTTTAGAATACAGACAGTGAGATGAAATGTTAGGGAAAGAAAGGATAGAACTGGTATGAAGGGAGTGTAAAAACTTCCCAGATGACTAGATAAATCAGGGAGGAATAGATGATGTGGAATCTTATATTCTCAACAGAGTAGTTACAGATGAAAGAAAACAGGTGTTGGAGAAGTCTTTAGCCTGGAGATGTGATAAAGAAGCAGATCCAGGAGTTCAGGTAAAGGGCTTTAGCATCTCCTTGAAGCAACTAGTGGAAGATATAAGTCATAGATTAATGGGTATTGAATTCCATAGTTTAGAAACATAACTTGAATAGAGTGTATCACCAAATGAATTAAATGATTTTATAACAAGTAGGAGTTTTGTGTCTGTAGATCACAGAAGTCTAGGTGGACAGTACCATTACAGGAGAGGGATTAGTGAATGGCATATATTAGGAAAGGAGAGAATGTTATGAGCCACTTTTAACTGTGTATACTTTAAGTAGTTTAGGGAATTCAAGCCAGATTAGTTAAGGGCTAAATAGTGCTGTGAGGAGTATGGCATTTGAACTGCAAATTTTGCAGTTTTGTTATAACAGTAGTCTAATTTATGGATTAATGTAGTGTTAATGTTAGTAAGAATGGGAGAGTCAAAGGGTAGATTAGAGAGAAGAAAGGACAAAGCAGTGTTTTTTGAGAGTGGGCTATGAGAAAGTTAGATGCTCTGTAAAGTAGGTCCAGCTTTTGATGTGTTTTCTTGATTACATTTTGAGCCTGTATGCTGAATTTGAGTTGATCATGTATGATAACTCTTAGAAGCTTTGTTTTGGGGACTATCTGTATTTGGATATTTTGAGGGAGGTTGTTGTGAAGCTAGATTTACTAAGTGTAATGGATGTTAGGACAAAGAGCACTAGTTTAGTTTTGTAATGGTTTAGAAGACATTGGGAGCTGGTAAGCTAGGTTTCTATGGAGATAAAAGATTTATGTGTGATCGCTTGAAGTAAGTCAAACAGGATGCAGAACAGATAATAGTAGAGTCTTGAGTCATCAGCATATTGAACAAGGGTGGTGGGGCCTGTACCAGCAAAGAGGTAGCTTATGAAGAGGTTAAATAATAATGGCTAAAGAATGGATCCTTGAGGATTGCCATTTGGTACTGGCAAGCAAGAAAGAAGGCTGCATTCTAATTAACTGCTTGGATATGCTTAGAGAGAAATCTATTAAATCAATGTTGTGTTGTAGGAGAAAAACCTAGTTTGGAAAGAGTGTGAAATCATTTTTGGTGAGAGAAGCTGTCAAAGGCTTTGGAAAGATCTAGAAAGATGTAGAAGACTCATTTGTTCACATTTCTTTTTAGGTATTTTGTATTAAGGAAGGATAATAAGGCAGTGGTTGTGCTGTTCTGATGTCTAGAAGGAAATGGAGGACCTTGTTGTATGTGCATCTTTCCAGGATGTTAGAGATAGATGAGAAGATAACTATAGGATGGAAATTAGACAACAATACAGAACTGTCTCCTTTATGAACTGGAAGGATGTAAGATTTTGTCCATACTGTGAGAACAGTGGATTCAGATACTGAGCGATTAGAATAGCAATTTGATAAGAGAGAGGTTTAATAACTAGTTTTAGTTACTTGATGGGAAAAATATTGACTGCTAGAGTGGTTGGTTTAAGTTTTTTGAGTTTATAAATGGATGTGATAGATACAGGGTGTAGTGAGAAGGAAGGTTGTTGTTATGAATTTCAGGGTGAGGATGTGGAGGGTTGCATAGATTGGCACCACTACTGAGTTTGTAAATTTTGAGTTGAATCTATGAGCAATATCTTGGATGGAAAAGTAAAGGAAAGGTTTGGGTTGTGTGGTGTTTCATGGTTTCAGGGGGTTATTAATGGGGGGGCCAGAATGACTCAGGATTGTTGGGATGAGGTATTGAAGTTCCTTTAGTCTGTTATAATTAGTTTTTTGTGAGCTTATGGAGCTCCTACTAAGTCTAAAATGTAGATTGATGTTATGAGTATGCCATAGTTTCCATATATTATCTTTGTGTTGCATTACTTTCATTGTACCTGAATTTAGTCAGAGTGCCAGATTGGATTTGTTTTTTATTCTTCTAATTGAAGCAAGATTATTTCAAATGTGGAGAAAGACAGAGTTAATTGTATTGACTGGTTGGCGAAATGGAAGGTACTTGAGGGGTGTCCAGTTGCACTTATATAGTGAGTTAATGAAAGAAATAAGATCACAGTGCCTTAGGTTTCTAACATAGTTAAAGTGAGTGGCTTGGGGACCAGTATATATGAGGATTTATCTGTGGATGGAAGGGATTTCATAGAGATATATATTTTCTTAATGAGTGCTGTAACCAAACGTATCCAAAGAGGATGTTTCAAGACTGTATTGTAAAGTAATAAGTGCCTGAAATGACCAACAACATTACATATTACATCACAGCAAATGCAAAGGAAAATTTCAGTTATGCAAGAATATGGGATAACAATTGCCAAAAATATTAATTAAAGCTAGTGTGCATGTTGTGTATAAATATTTATCAGCAGTTTTAATTAATATTCATGGCATATTGTCTTGTGTTTAAGCACAATTCAGATTTGATTACTTTTGCATAAAAGAGACAGACTGGGTATCTTATATCCTCTGTTTAACTTTGGATACAAGTGATTATGAAGGTTGATCCATGAGTTATTGGCATTCTGCAGAAACTTTGAGATTACTTTAACTGATTTAAGCATTTAATTTAGAATGCATACAATCAATTGGGAACAAAAATATAAAAACCTATGGAAGATATTTAACAATGGATACTCTAGCATGCAGGGTAAATTTATGTTTGTTTCACATATTGAGGTCAAGATTTATCTTTTCTATGCTTTGATTAAAATTTACATAGACAAGGGTTTTCTGTATTGGATTTATATCTGACGTCTAAGTACTTGAATTAAGGAAGTGAAAAGCCTTCATCTAATATTAAAGAAATCCTAATTAAACTCAGAGTCAAAAGGGCTTCATGTTAGTATTTGATTTATAGTCACATGACTTACTATATTCTTTGATTAAGTGGAGTAACTGAGGGATATATGTAGCTGTGTTCTGAAAGAAAATAGATACATTGTCTGAGAATTAGGTAGTGTTAATGTCTGAACTGAAAATGCTGACCTCTAGCAAATTGGGATCTTGAGGGAGTTTAAAAACAGGCTTCCAGAGAAAGGATAAAATGTTAGAGTGAGAAGAGAAACTCCTGCTTAATAGCTGTGGAGGTATTTATAGAAGTGGGAGATCTGAATTAACAAACACATAGAAACTGTATCATATAAAATGCTGATGTCTAGAATGCAGCATTTTAAGTCTTCAAACAGAAGGGAAACATACTTACAGACAATGCAAATCCTGCATGTTGATTTTTTTCTTGAGTTGTGATAAAGAATTAATTCTGGTATAATATAGTTGTCCTGGGTTTGCTTTGGTTCCATAATGATCAAGATATAAACAAGGCAATATCATTTAATAAACCTTAAGATTTATATTAATAAAATATTTAGGATGACGGTTCTTAGTAAGGCAATGTATATAAAATGTTGAATAAAGAAAATTACTAACCTCAAAAATCATGTCTCTTAACTAGACAAGAACATCCAGAGGAAACCATCCATCCACAACTCCTTTTTTTCCATTTTTACACAGTGTTGGGATGTCACTTCAACAGTGATAATCATCTAGAGCCAATACTTAGGCCAACGCAGAAAACTGAACTGTATGGTTTAAAAATAAAATTTGTTCTTGGCTGGTTACTATATTTATCTTTAATGTCGTGTGTTTGATATGGTTGTATAATTTGACCAGGACTGGAGATTGTTGCTTCTTGAGTTTTTGTTAAATAAAAATGCATCAAAAGCATCTACTCCAAGATCCTTATTTAACTTAAGACATGATATAGTCTGTAGTACTTCCTCTAGCAAATAACGTATATCTGAATATAATTTTGAGATGTGATTATCTGGAAATGGATTTGGGTGGAAACAGGTAAAGATCTCTTGATATCCCTTTCATCTATGTGTCTATGTGAGGGTTTTGGAAGCATATATCTCCCATATATCCTATGAAGCTTGTTAAGAATGCCCTTAGATTGTGTGTGAAGATTATTGTTTGTTAGCAATGATGATATATTACTTGAACTGTGGTTCAATTAAAAAAAGCTAGAGGATTTAATGGGATAGCTGCCCACACAGCATGGATTCTGATTCAAAACTGAAAAGACTGGCTGCATGAAATAATATGAGTTTATGATATGAAGCAGCTAGAACTTCAAATTTATCTGAGCTAAAGCTCTGTTGAAGATCCCTGTCAAGTCAAGAGGCATAAAACATGAGATTAGAAATATGTCTTATTCAACAATTTGTATACATTGCTTTACTAATCAAGTAGCCTCTACCCATGGGCTTAAATGCAGCCTGTGAAATGCTTGATTGGATATCCTCATCTTCTTGTGATAGAAATGATTAACTTATCAATTCCCTTTATATAGCTTTTAACTTCTTTTTTTTCTGCAATAGCAAAATATAGCAAAACCTCAGTCCAGCCATTTTTTATAACCATTTTTAATATATGAATGCATAACAATGTATAACTGGATTAACAAATCATTCAAAAAGGTTTGGGTTTTCAACTATATTCAAACTTACACTTCTAGAAGTTCCTTAAAAACAGAAAATTACATTTTTGACTATGATCTGTACAAAGATGAGAAAAATATAAAATCTTTCTCCATTGGATGTGAAGAATTGAAATGATTGAACCATTTATGGACATTAATAAACACTGATAACTGCATATCTTTATTTTTATGGGGAAAGAATGATTCATGTTTCTCTAGAGGAGACCCTAAAGCGAGATTCCAATCTCCACAAAGGGCTACATTATATTTATTAAATTCTAATCACTCCTAAAAATATGAAGGAAGAAACAGGCTCAGTCCTGACCTGGCACATACACTGAAGCCAGTAGCAAAGGATGATGAAACAATATGCTGACACCTTCCATTATAACAAACCTCCATCGGTATCATTCTTAACCTGTAACATGTTAAATGGGAAACAGCTATTGGTTAAGTTACCTGAGGCTAAATGTAAGTGATACCCTTTTCGTATTTATATGCCACAAACTTGGAGGCCCACATGTGATTTTCTTATATTAAAATCTGTCCATTGTCATATTGTAAAACAAGCGCTCGAAGGGTTTCCTTTTCACCCACCTACATACCATGGAGGAAATATTTCATTCAGTCATTATACATATAACCTTCTTGATAAAACATAATAATATTTGCTTACTTAACTCCCCATTTGGGAAAAATAGTGCAAGATAAGCAATTCAGTATGATGACTTCTGAGACATTTCAACATTACTGTACATTACTATACGTATCTAGCAAATAATATCTCATGAGAGCAATGCAAAGAGTAAATAATGGGCAGCTAACCCACTCACCTCAGACCTAATCCTCCTAACTCCTAATTTGGTTAGCTAAGCCTCAATAACAATAACCCCAGCAACAAAAGTACTGGTGCAGCTATTCTTTTGTTCGAATAAGCACAAACTCAGTCTTAAAGAAACTAGATTTACAATTAGAAAATGGATGATACCAGGGAGTATATTACCAAACAGAAATAATGATACACCATTCTAAGAAAACATACTTTTAATAATATCTTTAACTCTACTGGTAACCATATCTTTACCATTACAGTAATGTCAAATATAAAGTAATCGACCCATTTTTAGCGGTAAGATAAACAATAGATTTGAATGTTTATATTGAATCATACTCTATTGCATAGCTATAATTCTTAATATGAATATGCTAATTGGAAAATATATTGTTTTCCCCCCTGCTTGCCCCCGATTTCACCACTTTTCAATCTAACCCATTTTCACACCTTTAATAGGTCAAAAAAATCACACACTATACACAAGGCCAGAAATGGCCCATAATAAAGCCTTCATTTTTTGGCCTCTGCGTTTGCACTAAGTTTGGCATCGCTCACCAGTGCTGAGCGATTGTGAATGGCTTTTCATGTCCTATGGCAAAACCTGGCGAGTTTTTGCCATCAGCTGCACTAGTCTGGTTACTTCTGTGCAATGTTGCTTAAACTCGATGTGCTAAAGGAACACAGTGAAAAGCAGAGTAAGGGAAGTACTTTGAAATATTTACTCGGAGACTTAGTTAGACTGCTGAATATAACAAAATGCAAAGTACTCTGTAGAGTGTTCCTGTAAATCACTGGTCTAAATTTTTTTTTTTTTAACAATAGCTTCAAGGGTTCAGTTCCAGATGTATGTCTCATCATTTGCTAGTGTACTGATATATGTGAATTATATATTTAATCACCCACATATTAAATTTGCAAAAATTATGATTTTTCATGGAGATATATTGATTACTGTCCAAAAATTAGTATCCAAAGTGACATCTATCCACAACGATATCATTTATTTATCTAACCTTACTCTGTTTGTCATAAGCCTGTTGTCCCTGTCCTAAGCCTTCTCTACCCCTGTGTCACTCACCTCATGTTACATAGCATGCAATGTTAATAAGGACAAAATGCCAAAAATGTGACCATTAATTTGCCATTAAAAAAACACTGCTAGGTGTATGTTCATCTCTCCTTGTATTCATCTCATCACTCCAACTCGTCTGTACATGTGTGTATCTCTTAGGATGATGGATGGTGTCTGCAGACTGACTTGACTATGCTGATGGATAATACTAACATGTTACTTTAATGCGATAGTTTATCAGCGCTCATGTACTGTGCAATGTTTTACTATCATCTGTTGGATTCTGTTTGTAACATGTTCAGGTGATGAGGGATGAAATCTTTGTCTAATGTGATATGCAAACTGTCCTTACTCTGACAAAACATACTGCACACATTTTTCAGGATATATGGCCATAGGCAAATAGTTAGGATAGCTGCTGAGTCAGAAATAATAATTTCAAAAATGTACCACCCCTTGTCATTTCTAGAAAGCTGTACACACAATTAAATTGTATTTTGCAGTGAGGCCTGCAAAACCGCTAATAGTTGTACAACTGTATAGAGGTAGGCATTTATGATAAAAATTGTGGAAGACACATACTTTACTATAGTCATTGTTTGTCACATTTGTAGTAATTATCACATTTACTCTGATAATGTGATCCTGACACCATCTTTAAAAAAACTGAATAAGCTGGATTTGAACCCTGTGTTATTTGCTCTCTGATTATGAACTTACTGGTCTTACACCTGCTGTCACTGGGAAAACTTGGCAGTAGGTGCATTTTTTACACTCAGTACTGTCCAGATTCCTGAGAGCCACACATCGCCACTTAGCCTGTTTGCAGGAAGGAAGACGAAGGAGTAGAAATATTAATATTTTCACATTTAAGCAGAGAACCACGTTTGCTTGTTGCTTAACTCTGCACAAATAGGGAAGACTATAGCAACAGCTCTTAATCTCATAAAAGTTACGACACAACATCTCCAATATAAACTACAGTATGAACAGCATGGTATCTTTCAGCTATTTCCCCTATAGCTTACATTCATAGCTATTTCTCAAGTTCAAGTTGTAATCATGAAATTTGAATCTCGCATGCACAAACACTTTGACATCGTCCGTGCAAATCAGTTTCTCAGTGATGTGCTATATAAACAGGTGTTTGATATATCTTACTATGGGTATTGCCCAGTTATCCTCCATCCCATCAAAAGGCACTGTTAAACACAGCAGAAGGGAAGGGACTTGTTATTCACTGAAGACATACGTACTTAGACTCATGTGCACTGCAGCAATGCACAAGCAAATGATATCTCGTTAACAGGTCTAATGTCAACTACACTACAGAAATAAAGAGCGCAACTGCATTGTTACATTTGTATTGTTTTATACTGACACTAGCCATCATGGGCACTGGAACCATAGAGCGAGGGGGTTGGGGAGCCCCCACTTTTAGATCATACCTCTATCCCATGACGTCACATCAGCACACGTATTTCCGGTTGTTTTTTGCAAGCGGGAACAAAGGGATTTATTCAAAGCTGCTGGCAGGAGGATTTATAGTTAGCCAAGCTGCTGCCAGAATTTATATTTGCAGAAGCCAAGATGCTCTGGACTGTAATTGCAGAGTGGAGCAGGACGGCACTACAGACAGAAGTGTGTGTGCGTGTGAATGCCCCCAGCAGATTACATCTGGTGGCTAGAAGTACTCAGGCTCAAACCTTGTACCTTGGGTACAGGTAAAAAGAGCCTAAGGTCCCTAGCCACCATCACTTGCAAATTTCTGCCTCACATATTTGTTCTGTTCCTCTGGTAAAACAAAACCTTTTATTCTAGCAATTTTCTAAGGTTATAAAATCAGTATTTGAAATGTGTCCCTATTTTGGGGCTGTATTCCCCCATTATTGGCTTTGTTTTGTATTTTTGTGCTAAGAGGTTGAGAGCTATGGTGAGAAGTGATAACTGAATTCACTAAATGATATGATAGCCATTTAAGTTGGTCTTCTTGTCTTTTAAGAAACTGCTGGTTTAGCTTAGTGGTATCTTGCTCTGACTGTAGTGCATATGGTTCTGGGTTCAAGATGTAGCAGTGAAATGCATGGTGGTAACATAACATTTTATGCAAGCAACTTTCCAAAATTATACAATGTGTCCCTGGTTTTTGGCTTTTTGCCCCCCCCCCCCAATTGAAATTAAGTTCAAAAAGCTGTGCAACATGCCTATGGCTTACAGTCTACTGTGATTCTGTATTTATATATTGTGTGTAGAAATAGACTGTTACCATGGAAATGTTCTCAATAGGGCAGTTTTGTCATTATTGGTGCATGCATTTTGCTTCATTGCCTACTGGAAAAATGTTCAAACAATAAATTTAAAATGCAATTGTGTGTGGAAGTAGTCTGTTATCATGGAAAGTTTCTGAATAGGGCAGTTTTGTCATTATTGGTGCATGCATTTTGCTTCATTGCCTACTGGAAGAATTTTCAAACAATAAATTTAAAATGCAGTTGTGTGTGGAAGTAGACCTTTATGATGGAAATGTTCTGAATACTTGGTTAATGCATTTTTGTTTCATTGCCTACTGGAAAAATGTTTAAACAAATTTAAAATGCTCTAACTTAAGTCTAACAAGTGTGCTGTATTATACAAGGAATATAATTTAATACAATCAGGAAAGTGAATCAAGGAATGCATACATGTATGCAT